>NC_088243.1:83768741-83821241 GCF_036934945.1 Oncorhynchus masou masou
CATCACCCAGCACAGGGGCTCCCACCACCCAGCACAGGGGCTCCCACCACCCAGCACAGGGGCTCCCACCACCCAGCACAGGGTTTCCCACCACACAGCACAGGGGCTCCCACCACCCAGCACAGGGGCTCCCACCACCCAGCACAGGGGCTCCCACCACCCAGCACAGGGGCTCCCACCACACAGCACAGGGACTTATTCAGCCATTCCTTTTGATAGGGCTGCTCTCTCTCTCTCTCTCTCTCTCTCTCTCTCTCTCTCTCTTTCTCTGTCTCTCTCTCTCTCTCTCTCTGTCTCTCTCTCTGTCTCTCTCTCTCTCTCTCTGTCTCTCTCTCTCTCATTTCAATTCAAGGGGCTTTTATTGGCATGGGAAACATATGCTTACATCGCCAAAGCAAGGGCAGTACTGTAGATAATAAACAAAAGTAAAATAAACAATGAACAGTGAACTTCAAAAGCTTCAAAAGAATGTCTCTCTCTCTCTCTCTCTCTCTCTCTCTCTCTCTCTCTCTGTCCTCAGCTTGAGCTGTCTGTCTGTCTGTCTGTCTGTCTGTCTGTCTGTCTGTGTCTGTCTGTCTCTCTCTACAGCTTGAGCTCTTTCTCTCTGTCTCTCTCTCTCTCTCTGTCCTCAGCTTGAGCTGTCTGTCTGTCTGTCTCTCTCTCTCTACAGCTTGAGCTCTTTCTCTCTGTCTCTCTCTCTCTCTGTCCTCAGCTTGAGCTGTCTGTCTGTCTCTATCTACAGCTTGAGCTCTTTCTCTCTCTCTCTCTCTCAATTCAATTCAATTCAAATGTCATATTATATATATATATATATATATATATATAAAGGTGTTTGTTCTTCACTGGTTGCCCTTTTCTTGTAGCAACAGGTCACAAATCTTGCTGCTGTGATGGCACACTGTGGAATTTCACCCAGGAGATATGGGAGTTTATCAAAATTGGATTTGTTTTCAAATTCTTTGTGGATCTGTTTAATCCGAGGGAAATATGTATCTCTAATATGGTCATATGTGGGACAGGAGGTTAGGAAGTGCAGCTCAGTTTCCACCTCATTTTGTGGGCAGTGAGCACATAGCCTGTCTTCTCTTGAGAGCCATGTCTGCCTACGGCGGCCTTTCTCAACAGCAAGGCTATGCTCACTAAGTCTGTACATAGTCAAAGCTTTCCTTAATTTTGGGTCAGTCAGAGTGGTCAGGTATTCTGCCACTGTGTACTCTCTGCTTAGGGCCAAATTGTATTCTAGTTTGAGCTGTTTTTTGTGAATTTTTCCCAATGTGTCAAGTAATTATCTTTTTGTTTTCTCATGATTTGGTTGGGTCTAATTGTGCTGCTGTCCTGGGGCTCTGTAGGGTCTGTTTGTGTTTGTGAACAGAGCCCCAGGACCAGCTTGCTTAGGGGACTCTTCTCCAGGTTCATCTCTCTGTAGGTGATGGCTTTGTCATGGAAGGTTTGGGAATCGCCACCCCCTTTCCCCACTCTCCATCTCCCCACTCTTTCTCTAGGGTATGTGTGTGTATTCCAGTCTTCAGCCTGTGATTGGTCCAGACATTCTTTCCATCTTGACTCTTCTATTGATCGGGTCTCTGTTGAATACAAACCTGTCAACCATACAGAGGAAATTAAGTGTTTCTGCTGTTATGGTCATTGAAGGAAATGACAGGATACTTGAAAATATGCTGCTGATGGCTCCACTTGAAAAAGCCATCCCACAGGATACAGAGCAGCTAGCTAGACAGGCTTGTGTTGATTACACACACACACAAAGACACAGACACACGGACACACACACACACACAGTACACACACGTGCACACAACACTCACACAGATACGCACACTGTACACACACACTGTACACACACACACACACACACACACACGCACACACGCACGCACGCACGCACACACAGATACACATGCATAGAGACAGTATGTGTGCTACATGATCAAGGAGATCAGGTTGTCAACCACTCAGGTCACACCAGATCACAACATCACAATACCCATAAAACCTAGCGTTCAAACAGGAAAATGGTTCCAATTGTTTTTCCAACATTCATTTTTCCCATGGTGGATTTTAGAACAGTTGAAAGAAGGGCTGTGTTTTGTGTGTGTGCTTACCTTGACGTTTTGATAATAGTGTACATCTCTCTAGGGCAAGGGGACTTTGTGCCTGTATTTATTTACCCTCCCCAAAATGAAATGCTGATTAGCTGCTAGTACTGCTATCATAAAGATCGTCTTGATGATCTGGATGAGACTGACGAATCGAGGCAAAGGTAAGAACCTCCGGATTAACTATCTAATGTTAGCTAAATGTATTAATACAGTTTTTTACAATCACGTTGGCACTAATTTCAGAACCTTTTCTCAAAACTCTATAGACAAAAAACTCACAACCAATGATAAAAATGCTAATTTTTCAAAACTCCAATTGCTTGGATACAATACACATAATGCTAAGATCATTTGTTCATAGAACTAAAATCACCTGTTCAAAATCATACTACGGTCAAAGTATCTTAGATTATTCATCTTGCCTGTTCTAATGTTTGATCAAACAACATCTAAAAAACTCTCTACTCTATATAGTCTATATATTGAGTTGCAGGCAGACACATGATTCGCAGTTTGAATGTAACCTTCCTTGATGAGCTAAATCAGGTCTGTAGAGCTGATGTCATGACCTATGTCATTGTGTGGGCTAATGTCAGGTTCCACCATGCTCAGAATGATGCAAGCAGGGTTTCAGGCCCAACCACAATTTACCACCCTGTACTTACCCCCATACTCTCCTTTCCTTAACCCGATTGAGGATTTTATCTCCACATGGAGGTGGAAGGTATATGATAGGCGCCCTCACGAGCAAGCCACCCTTCTCCAGGCCATGGATGACGCATGCAATGACATCACGGCAGACCAGTGTCAGGCCTGGATTCGCCCGAAGATTCTTCCCAAGATGTTTGGCTATTGAAAACATCCACTGTGATGTGGATGAGAACCTATGGCCAAATCCACAAGACAGGGTTGAGGGAAATATAGAAGTACGGTATTTAATCTTTTGTTTTGCTCTTTACAGTAAGCCAGGTAAGGAACACTGCAGTGATGTTTTACAGTAAGCCAGGTGAGGAACACTGCAGTGATGTTTTACAGCAAGCCAGGTGAGGAACACTGCAGTGATGTTTTACAGTAAGCCAGGTGAGGAACACTGCAGTTGACCTTTCTTTTTTTGTCGCTAATTATTTTTGCTTTGATTCAAAGAAACCTATGTTGTGATTTTATTCTATTTCATCAATAAATTTCAGATTTTGTTCAATGATTCCACTGTCTGTAGTATTCTCTCTACTAGTCCTTTTACAGTGATGTATTCACATGTAGTAGTAGTAATGAAACATGTATCACATATTTTGTACTACAATATTTAATGATTGTACAAACAACTATGCAGTGAAACTATCGTATCTTGTGTGTGGGTGATCTAAATGAACGTTCCTATGGTATTTCATGATAAATGAGTTATTTGAACCAATGAATCTGCAAGTGCAAGGTTTCTTTAAAGATATGAAACCACAATGCAATGTTTTAAACATTGGACAGCCTGTGTTACAAGTGATTGCCGTTTTGAGTTTTGTGTCTAGAGTTTTGAAGAATGACCACAAGGTTCTGAAATTAGTGCCAAAGTGATTGTTTAAAACTGTAAATAAATAGGGTACACTGGTTCGTTATTAGTCATCAATCTAAAGGGAGGGCAATGTTTAATTAATGTTGCAGCCCTCTCGCTTCAAACATACAGTATTATATAGTCATTACTACATGGAAAGGTCTGTGAAAAGACCCCTGGTGGCATGTCTGGTGGGGTACGTGTGTGCTCATGTTGCTCAAATGAACAGCATCCGGTTTTAAAAAACAGATAAAGCAACACCTCACGACACAACGCCTCTACCCGATTTTGACTTAGGTAGTTTGTGTGTATGTATTCATATGTAGACTACGTGTGCCTTTACAAATGTTTTATGTACAGTCGTTCTGTATTTTATGTACAGTAGTTCTGTCCTTGCTTTTCTTGTCTATTAATGTTCTGTATTATGTCATGTTTTTTTTTGTGGATGAAGAGGAGCAGCTGCTTCTGAAACAGCTAACAGAGATCCTAATAAAATACCAAAATTGACGCAATACCTGTTAGCAAAGATGACGTGTAAGAGCTTGTAAGGAATGATAGATTTGTATAATGTCTACTTTGATGCTAATTATTTGAGAGTATATAGACACAAATATATTGATAAAAGTCACCTTGTCCGAGAGAGATTTACACGGTAATCAAAACATCACGCCAGGGTTATAAGACATGAAACACAGCCCTTATTTTAAGTGTTTCTAAAATCCCCTATTGGGAAAATGAATGGTGGAAAAACAATGGGAACCATTTCCCTATTTGACCGCTAGCTTTTATGGGTATTATGACACCTCCACTGTGGGGCTCTGTATGATGCCATTTGGGACTCATCATAAGGACCCCTCATCACCTCCACTGTGGGGCTCTGTATGGTGCCATTTGGGACTCATAACCTCCACTGTGGGGCTCTATATGGTGCCATTTGGGACTCATAACCTCCACTGTGGGGCTCTGTATGGTGCCATTTGGGACTCATCATAAGGACCCCTCATCACCTCCACTGTGGGGCTCTGTAGGGTGCCATTTGGGACTCATAATAAGGGCCCCTCATCACCTCCACTGTGGGGCTCTGTAGGGTGCCATTTGGGACTCATAATAAGGGCCCCTCATCACCTCCACTGTGGGGCTCTGTAGGGTGCCATTTGGGACTCATCATAAGGGCCCCTCATCACCTCCACTCAGTGTACATGTACCAAAAACGTTTTAGTCTTTCACACCAACATCCCCATGAATCCTCTAAAGCAAGCAGTGTTTCCCAACTCCAGTCGCCCCAACAGTACACATTGTTTTGTGGTAGCCCTTGACAAACGCATCTCATTCAGTGCCTGATGATTATTTGACGAGTTGAATCGGGTGTGACTTGTAAGTGTACTGTTGGGGGTACTCAAGGACCAGGGTTACGAAACACTGCTCTAAAGCACCCTACACAGACAGACAGACAGACAGACAGACACGGACAGACAGACACGGACAGACAGACACGGACAGACAGACACGGACAGACAGACACGGACAGACAGACAGACACGGACAGACAGAGACAGAGAGAGAGACAGACAGACAGAGAGACAGACAGACAGAGAGAGAGAGAGACAGACAGACAGAGAGACAGACAGACAGAGAGAGAGACAGACAGACAGGCAGAGAGAGACAGACAGACAGACAGATAGACAGACACGGACAGACAGACAGAGACAGAGAGAGAGACAGACAGAGAGAGAGACAGACAGAGAGACAGACAGACAGACAGACAGACAGACAGACAGACAGACACGGACAGACAGACACGGACAGACAGACAGACACGGACAGACAGACAGACACGGACAGACAGACAGACAGACAGACAGACAGACAGACAGACAGACAGACAGACAGACAGACAGACACGGACAGACAGACACGGACAGACAGACACGGACAGACAGACAGACACAGACAGACAGACAGACACGGACAGACAGACAGAGACAGAGACAGACAGACAGACAGAGAGAGAGACAGACAGAGAGAGAGACAGACAGACAGACAGACAGACAGACAGACAGACAGACAGACACGGACAGACAGACACGGACAGACAGACAGACACGGACAGACAGACAGACACGGACAGACAGACAGAGACAGAGAGAGAGACAGACAGAGAGAGAGACAGACAGAGAGACAGACAGACAGAGAGACAGACAGACAGACAGAGGGACAGACAGACACGGACAGACAGACAGACACGGACAGACAGACAGACACGGACAGACAGACAGACACGGACAGACAGACAGACAGACACGGACAGACAGACAGACACGGACAGACAGACACGGACAGAGAGACAGACAGAGAGAGAGACAGAGAGACAGACAGAGAGAGAGACAGACAGAGAGAGAGACAGACAGAGAGAGAGACAGACAGAGAGAGAGACAGAGAGACAGACAGAGAGACAGACAGACAGAGAGACAGACAGACAGACAGACAGACAGACAGACAGACAGACAGACAGACAGACAGACAGTACCTGAATGCTTTTATGACATGATGGTGTACTCTTTCTACCAATAGGTTGCTCAACGTGCACAACAGTTCAGTTCAGTACACAGCGTAGGTGGTTTTATAGCTTATTTTCTTTAAGTATGGATACTTGTCTGATGTGTGTGTGTTATACTGAATGTAAGAGGCTAGGAGAGAGGATGATAGTGATGTAGTTTACTGTGAATCATTACAAATCCAGCGCACAGACAGAGTGTGTGTGTACCTATGTGTACCTATGTATGTGTGTGTGTGTGTGTAGCTAGTGGCAAATTAGAGCAGAAAGTCTTAGACTGAGCGTTTGATGAATGCTCAAAGGAATTTAGAGGTAGTTTTACACACCTAGGCAGCAAAAATAATCCTTATTACTTTTGCAGTCGTAATTAGGCTCTGATGAAGTTGGGGCGGCGGCTGTGTGTGTGTGTGTGTGTGTGTGTGTGGGGGGGGGGGCAACAGAAACTTCTTACTTCCTGTTCAAAGCATTTGCCTCACCCTTCCTTTCTGAGGTTCTGCTACAGTAATGAGTTAGCTAGACTTTATCCTTCCTCTCTGAGATTCTGCTACAGTAATGAGTTAGCTAGACTTTACCCTTCCTTTCTGAGGTTCTGCTACAGTAATGAGTTAGCTAGACTTTATCCTTCCTTTCTGAGGTTCTGCTACAGTAATGAGTTAGCTAGACTTTACCCTTCCTTTCTGAGGTTCTGCTACAGTAATGATTTAGCTAGACTTTATCCTTCCTCTCTGAGGTTCTGCTACAGTAATGAGTTATCTAGACTTTATCCTTCCTCTCTGAGGTTCTGCTACAGTAATGAGTTAGCTAGACTTTACCCTTCCTTTCTGAGGTTCTGCTACAGTAATGAGTTAGCTAGACTTTATCCTTCCTCTCTGAGGTTCTGCTACAGTAATGATTTAGCTAGACTTTATCCTTCCTCTCTGAGGTTCTGCTACAGTAATGAGTTAGCTAGACTTTATCCTTCCTCTCTGAGGTTCTGCTACAGTAATGATTTAGCTAGACTTTATCCTTCCTCTCTGAGGTTCTGCTACAGTAATGAGTTAGCTAGACCTCACCTGTCACGACTTCCACCGAAGTCGGTCCCTCTCCTTGTTCGGGTGGCGTTCGGCAGTCGACGTCACCGGTCTTCTAGCTATCGCCGCTCCACCTTTCATTTTCCATTTGTTTTGTCTTGGTTTTCCGCACACCTGGTTCACATTCCCTCATCTGAATAAATGTATTTTACCCTCTGTTCCCCCCCATGTCTGTGTGTGGAATTGTTTGCTTCAGGCTGGTTTGCGCCGGGTATGTGTTTGACCTGTTGTGTTCTGTTTATTGTACCGTTTGTGTACTTTGGGCGTAATCGCTGTTGTCCTTGGGCATGAATAAAGTGTGCCTGTTATCACCCATCTCTGCTCTCCTTCACCTGACTTACCTTCAACCAGTTGCGCATATCATGACATCACCCTTCCTCTCAGAGGTTCTGCTACAGTGATGAGTTAGCTAGACTTTATCCTTCCTCTCTGAGGTTCTGCTACAGTGATGAGTTAGCTAGACTTTATCCTTCCTCTCTGAGGTTCTGCTACAGTAATGATTTAGCTAGACTTTATCCTTCCTCTCTGAGGTTCTGCTACAGTAATGAGTTAGCTAGACTTTATCCTTCCTCTCTGAGGTTCTGCTACAGTAATGAGTTAGCTAGACTTTATCCTTCCTCTCTGAGGTTCTGCTACAGTAATGAGTTAGCTAGACTTTATCCTTCCTCTCTGAGGTTCTGCTACAGTAATGAGTTAGCTAGACTTTATCCTTCCTCTCAGAGGTTCTGCTACAGTAATGAGTTAGCTAGACTTTATCCTTCCTCTCTGAGGTTCTGCTACAGTATTGAGTTAGCTAGACTTTATCCTTCCTCTCTGAGGTTCTGCTACAGTAATGGTTATTTGTGTCTGGGGTGGTATGTATTGTCAAATTTCGGGAAAACAACTGGCACTGGCTCTGTTACTGCTGTCAATTAGAAAGAGGAAACATCAGCTGATTAGTGTAGGGATGTGTCCACACACACACACACACACACACACACACACACACACACACACACACTTCTGATAGAGGTAATGAATGAGTGAAAAGCCTGTACAGTTTCTCCTTAACACTCACATACACAGAAACTTGTTCGCAGACACACACACACTTCTGATGTACCACTATTATTGCTGAAGCTAATGACGGAAGCCAAGACGGTGAGAAGTCTTCCTGTATTCTGATGTACAGTTGAAGTTGGAAGTTTACATACACCTTAGCCAAATAAGTTTAAACTCAGTCTCACAATTCCTGACATTTAATCCTAGTGACATTTGCTTGTCTTTGGTCAGTTAGGATCACCACCTTATTTTAAAAATGAGAAATGTCAGAATAATAGTAGAGAGAATG
The DNA here is from genome assembly GCF_036934945.1 of Oncorhynchus masou masou. Taxonomy (NCBI): domain Eukaryota; kingdom Metazoa; phylum Chordata; class Actinopteri; order Salmoniformes; family Salmonidae; genus Oncorhynchus; species Oncorhynchus masou. The sequence goes on from NC_088243.1 coordinate 83,777,356, forward strand.
ATTTATTTCAGCTTTTATTTCTTTCATCACATTCCCAGTGGGTCAGAAGTTTGCATACACTCAATTAGTATTTGGAAACATTGACTTGAAATTGTTTAACTTGGGTCAAATGTTTTGGGTAGCCTTCCACAAGCTTCCCACAATAAGTTGGGTGAATTTTTTCATCGGGATTGAGGTCAGGGCTTTGATGTCCACTCCAATACCTTGACTTTGTTGTCCCTAAGCCATTTTGCCACAACTTTGGAAGTATGCTTGGGGTCATTGTCCATTTGGAAGACCCATTTGCAACAAATCTTTAACTTCTTGACTGATGTCTTCAGATGTTGCTTCAAGATATCCACATAATTTCCTTCCTCATGATGCCATCTATTTTGTGAAGTTCCGCAGTTCCTCCTGCAGCAAAGCATCCCCACAAGATGATGCTGCCATGAGATGGTGTTCTTCGGCTTGCAAGCATCCCCCTTTTTCCGCCAAACAGTTCAATTATTGTCCAAAAAGTATGATTTTTGTCCCCATGTGCAGTTGCAAACATAGACTGTCTTTATTATGGTGGTTTTGGAGTTGTGGCTTCTTCCTTGCTGAGCGGCCTTTCAGGTTGTGTCAATATAGGAGTCATTTACTGTGGCTATAGATACTTTTGTACCTGTTTCCTCCAGCATCATAAGGTCCTTAGCTGTTGTTCTGCGATTGATTTGCACCTTTCGCACCAAAGTACGTTCAGTCCTAGGAGACAGAATGAGTCTCCTTCCTGAGCGGTATGATGGCTGCGTGGTCCCATGGTGTTTATACTTGCGTACTATTGTTTGTACAGATGAATGTGGTACGATATTGCTCCCAAGGATGAACCAGAGGAGGTCTACAATTTTTTTCTGAGGTCTTGGCTGATTTCTTTTGATTGTCCCATGATGTCAAGCAAAGAGGCAGTTTGAAGGTAGGCCTTGAAATACATCCACTGGTCCACTGGTACACCTCCAATTGACTCAAATGATGTGAATCAGAGGCTTCTAAAGCCACGACATCATTTTCTGAAATGTTCCTCGCTGTTTAAAGGCACAGTCAACTTACTATATGTAAACTTCTGAGCCACTGGATGACTTGTGTCATAAACTACAGTTTGTTGACAAGAAGAAAAAAAAATAGTTTTAATGTCTCCAACCTAAGTGTATGTAAACTTCCGACTTCAACTGTATATGTAAGGGATAAATGCCAACCTTCTGTACGTTACCTTGGACATAATTGATGATATTTATGTACACGACCCAGTTGTTCCTTTCATTTGTTCAATATTTGCATTGCCAGTCAAAAGTTTGGACACACCTACTCATTCAAAGGTTGTTCTTTATTTGTACTGTTCTACACTATATAATAATAGTGAAGACATCAAAACTATGAAATAACACATGGAATCATGTAGTAACCAAAAAAGTGTTAAACAAAAAGGCCTTTCTTCTGACACTTAAAAACACCAAAATAAAGATGCCCAGGGTCTCTGCTCATCTGCGTGAACGTGCCTTAGACATGCTGCAAGAGGCATGAGGAATGCAGATGTGGTCAGGGAAATACACTGTAATATCCATATTTTGACACAACTAAGACAGCGCTACGGGAGACAGGGCGGACAGCTTTACTATTGTAAAGTGGCTGTTCCACTGATGTCAGAAGGTGAATTCACCAATTTGTAAGTCGCTCTGGATAAGAGCGTCTGCTAAATGACTTAAATGTAATGTATGTAAGTGTAATGATCGTCCTCGCAGGTGCAGACCACGTGTAACAACACCTGCACAGGATCGGTACATCCGAACATCACACCTGCGGGACTGTTACAGGATGACAACAACAACTGCCCGAGTTACACCAGGAATGCACATTCCCTCCGTCAGTGCTCATACTGTCCACAATAGACTGAGAGAGACTTGACTGAGGGCTTCTAAACCTGTTGTAAGGCAGGTCCTCACCAGACATCACCGGCAACAACGTCGCCTATGGGCACAAACCCTCCATCGCTGGACCAGACAGGACTGGCAAAAAGTGTTCTTCACTGACGATTCACGGTTTTGTCTCACCAGGGGTGATGGTTGGATTAGCGTTTATCGTCGAAGGAATGAGCGTTACACCATTGCCTGTACTCTGGAGCGGAATCGATTTGGACGTGGAGGGTCCGTCATGGTCTGGGGCAGTTGGGTCACAGCATCATCGGACTGAGCTTGTTGTCATTGCAGGCAATCTCAACGCTGTTTGTTACAGGGAAGACTTCCTCCTCCCTCATGTGGTACCCTTCCTGCAGGCTCATCCTTACCTGACCCTCCAGCATGACAATGCCACCAGCCATACTGCTTGTTCTGTGCATGATTTCCTGCAAGACAGGAATGTCAGTGTTCTGCCATGGCCAGCGAAGAGCCCGGATCTCAATCCCATTGAGCACGTCTGGGACCTGTTGGATCAGAGGGTGAGGGCTAGGACCATTCTCCCCAGAAATGTCTGGGAATTTGCAGGTGCCTTGGTGGAAGAGTGGGGTAACATCTCACAGCAAGAACTGGCAGATCTGGTGTAGTCCATGAGGAGGAGATGCACTTCAGTACTTAATGCAGTTTATGTCTGTTGTTGAATCTTATTATGTTCATACAAATATTTACATATATTACATTTGCTGAAAATAATGCAGTTGACAGTGAGAGGACGTTTTTGTTGTTGTTGCTGAGTTTAGTTATAGTATATGTAGTACACTACCTGTATGCAGTATGGCTTGTACCTCAGCTTCATACTAGTTACAGCGTAAGTTTTCAGCTCCTGTACATATCAGGTAGTTTCAGTTTATGTTCTACAGCAACTCTACACTTATCTCCACCGTTGCACTATATAGTACATCTGTATCTGCTCTTTATTAATATTGGAGATGCCTGCCTGCAGGGTAGCAGTGTTATCTGGACTTTACTGGCTCGAACACTCTCTCTTTAATTAGGTTTTGATGTGTGATTGATGGAGAGGCCTTCCAGGCCTGCATTTTAAAACAGGAATGCTGCTCCTCATGACGTCTGTGTCCCCATGGCACCCTATTCCCTTCATGGTTGTATTACTTTTGATTGGGCCCAGGTCAAAAGTAGTGCACTACATAAGGAATATGGTGGCATATGGGATGTAGCCAAGGTGTCAGTGAGTGGAGGGAGGGAACCCATCTCTATATCCATTCTGTTGATTTGCAAAGCCTCAGTTATACTGAGGGGTAGTAGTAGTGGGGTGGGGATTGTTTACTGGGGGTAGGGCAGTAGTAGTGAGGTGGGGATTGTTTACTGAGGGGTAGTAGTAGTGGGGGGGGGATTGTTTACTGATGGGTAGTAGTAGTGGGGTGGGGATTGTTTACTGAGGGGTAGTAGTAGTGGGGTGGGGATTGTTTACTGAGGGGTAGTAGTGGTGGGGTGGGGATTGTTTACTGAGGGGTAGTAGTAGTAGTGGGGTTGGGATTGTTTACTGAGGGGTAGTAGTAGTGGGGTGGGGATTGTTTACTGAGGGGTAGGGTAGTAGTAGTGGGGTGGGGATTGTTTACTGAGGGGTAGTAGTAGTAGTGGGGTGGGGATTGTTTACTGATGGGTAGGGTAGTACTAGTGGGGTGGGGATTGTTTACTGAGGGGTAGTAGTAGTGGGGTGGGGATTGTTTACTGAGGGGTAGTAGTAGTGGGGTGGGGATTGTTTACTGAGGGGTAGGGTAGTAGTAGTGGGGTGGGGATTGTTTACTGAGGGGTAGTAGTAGTGGGGTGGGGATTGTTTACTGAGGGGTAGTAATAGTGGGGTGGGGATTGTTTACTGAGGGGTAGTAGTAGTGGGGTGGGGATTGTTTACTGAGGGGTAGTAGTGGTGGGGTGGGGATTGTTTACTGAGGGGTAGTAGTAGTGGGGTGGGGATTGTTTACTGAGGGGTAGGGTAGTAGTAGTGGGGTGGGGATTGTTTACTGAGGGGTAGGGTAGTACTAGTGGGGTGGGGATTGTTTACTGAGGGGTAGTAGTAGTGGGGTGGGGATTGTTTACTGAGGGGTAGTAGTAGTGGGGTGGGGATTGTTTACTGAGGGGTAGTAGTAGTGGGGTGGGGATTGTTTACTGAGGGGGGATTGTTTACTGAGGGTAGTACTAGTGGGGTGGGGATTGTTTACTGAGGGGTAGTAGTAGTGGGGTGGGGATTGTTTACTGAGGGGTAGTAGTAGTGGGGTGGGGATTGTTTACTGAGGGGTAGGGTAGTAGTAGTGGGGTGGGGATTGTTTACTGATGGGTAGTAGTAGTGGGGTGGGGATTGTTTACTGAGGGGTAGTAGTAGTGGGGTGGGGATTGTTTACTGAGGGGTAGGGTAGTAGTAGTGGGGTGGGGATTGTTTACTGATGGGTAGTAGTAGTAGTGGGGTGGGGATTGTTTACTGAGGGGTAGTACTAGTGGGGTGGGGATTGTTTACTGATGGGTAGTAGTAGTGGGGTGGGGATTGTTTACTGATGGGTAGTAGTAGTGGGGTGGGGATTGTTTACTGAGGTGTAGTAGTAGTGGGGTGGGGATTGTTTACTGATGGGTAGTAGTAGTGGGGTGGGGATTGTTTACTGATGGGTAGGGTAGTACTAGTGGGGTGGGGATTGTTTACTGATGGGTAGGGTAGTAGTAGTGGGGTGGGGATTGTTTACTGAGGGGTAGTAGTAGTAGTGTGGTGGGGATTGTTTACTGAGGGGTAATAGTAGTAGTGTGGTGGGGATTGTTTACTGAGGGGTAGTAGTAGTGGGGTGGGGATTGTTTACTGAGGGGTAGTAGTAGTGGGGTGGGGATTGTTTACTGAGGGGTAGTAGTAGTGGGGTGGGGATTGTTTACTGAGGGGTAGTAGTAGTGGGGTGGGGATTGTTTACTGAGGGGTAGTAGTAGTAGTGGGGTGGGGATTGTTTACTGAGGGGTAGTAGTAGTGTGGTGGGGATTGTTTACTGATGGGTAGTAGTAGTGGGGTGGGGATTGTTTACTGAGGGGTAGTAGTAGTGGGGTGGGGATTGTTTACTGAGGGGTAGTAGTAGTGGGGTGGGGATTGTTTACTGAGGGGTAGTAGTAGTGGGGTGGGGATTGTTTACTGAGGGGTAGTAGTAGTAGTAGTGGGGATTGTTTACTGAGGGGTAGTAGTAGTAGTGGGGTGGGGATTGTTTACTGAGGGGTAGTAGTAGTAGTGGGGTGGGGATTGTTTACTGAGGGGTAGTAGTAGTGGGGTGGGGATTGTTTACTGAGGGGTAGTAGTAGTGGGGTGGGGATTGTTTACTGAGGGGTAGTAGTAGTAGTGGGGTGGGGATTGTTTACTGAGGGGTAGTAGTAGTGGGGTGGGGATTGTTTACTGAGGGGTAGTAGTAGTGGGGGGTGGGGATTGTTTACTGAGGGGTAGTAGTAGTAGTGGGGTGGGGATTGTTTACTGAGGGGTAGTAGTAGTAGTAGTGGGGATTGTTTACTGAGGGGTAGTAGTAGTAGTAGTGGGGATTGTTTACTGAGGGGTAGTAGTAGTAGTGGGGTGGGGATTGTTTACTGAGGGGTAGTAGTAGTAGTGGGGTGGGGTTTGTTTACTGAGGGGTAGTAGTAGTGGGGGTGGGGATTGTTTACTGAGGGGTAGTAGTAGTGGGGTGGGGATTGTTTACTGAGGGTTAGTAGTAGTAGTGGGGTGGGGATTGGGAGGGTAGGGTAGTAGTAGTGGGGTGGGGATTGTTTACTGAGGGGTAGTAGTAGTGGGGTGGGGATTGTTTACTGAGGGGTAGTAGTAGTAGTGGGGTGGGGATTGTTTACTGAGGGGTAGTAGTAGTAGTGGGGTGGGGATTGTTTACTGAGGGTAGGGTAGTAGTAGTGGGGTGGGGATTGTTTACTGAGGGTAGTAGTAGTAGTAGAGGGGTAGTGGGGTGGGGATTGTTTACTGAGGGGTAGTAGTAGTAGTTTACTGGGGGGGGATTGTTTACTGAGGGGTAGTAGTAGTGGGGTGGGGATTGTTTACTGATGGGGGGTAGTAGTAGTGGGGTGGGGATTGTTTACTGAGGGGTAGTAGTAGTGGGGGTGGGGATTGTTTACTGAGGGGTAGTAGTAGTAGTTTACTGGGGTGGGGATTGTTTACTGAGGGGGTAGTAGTAGTGGGGTGGGGATTGTTTACTGAGGGGTAGTAGTAGTGGGGTGGGGATTGTTTACTGAGGGGTAGTAGTAGTAGTGGGGGTGGGGATTGTTTACTGAGGGGTAGTAGTAGTAGTGGGGTGGGGATTGTTTACTGAGGGGTAGTAGTAGTGGGTGGGGTGGGGATTGTTTACTGAGGGTAGTAGTAGTGGGGTGGGGATTGTTTACTGAGGGGTAGTAGTAGTGGGGTGGGGATTGTTTACTGAGGGTGAGGGGGTAGGGATTGTTTAGTAGTGGGTAGTGGGGTGGGGATTGTTTACTGAGGGGTAGTAGTAGTGGGGTGGGGATTGTTTACTGAGGGGTAGTAGTAGTGGGGTGGGGATTGTTTACTGAGGGGTAGTAGTAGTGGGGTGGGGATTGTTTACTGAGGGGTAGTAGTAGGTGGGGTGGGGATTGTTTACTGAGGGGTAGTAGTAGTAGTGGGGTGGGGATTGTTTACTGAGGGGTAGTAGTAGTGGGGTGGGGATTGTTTACTGAGGGGTAGTAGTAGTGGGGTGGGGATTGTTTACTGAGGGGTAGTAGTAGTAGTGGGGTGGGGATTGTTTACTGAGGGGTAGTAGTAGTAGTAGGGGTGGGGATTGTTTACTGAGGGGTAGTAGTAGTGGGGTGGGGATTGTTTACTGAGGGGTAGTAGTAGTAGTGGGGTGGGGATTGTTTACTGAGGGGTAGTAGTAGTAGTGGGGTGGGGATTGTTTACTGAGGGGTAGTAGTAGTAGTGGGGTGGGGATTGTTTACTGAGGGGTAGTAGTAGTAGGGGTGGGGATTGTTTACTGAGGGGTAGTAGTAGTAGTGGGGTGGGGATTGTTTACTGAGGGGTAGTAGTAGTAGTGGGGTGGGGATTGTTTACTGAGGGGTAGTAGTAGTGGGGGTGGGGATTGTTTACTGAGGGTAGTAGTAGTAGTGGGGTGGGGATTGTTTACTGAGGGGTAGTAGTAGTAGTGGGGTGGGGATTGTTTACTGAGGGGTAGTAGTAGTGGGGTGGGGATTGTTTACTGAGGGGTAGTAGTAGTAGTGGGGTGGGGATTGTTTACTGAGGGGTAGTAGTAGTGGGGTGGGGATTGTTTACTGAGGGGTAGTAGTAGTAGTGGGGTGGGGATTGTTTACTGAGGGGTAGTAGTAGTAGTGGGGTGGGGATTGTTTACTGAGGGGTAGTAGTAGTGGGGTGGGGATTGTTTACTGAGGGGTAGTAGTAGTAGTGGGGTGGGGATTGTTTACTGAGGGGTAGTAGTAGTAGTGGGGTGGGGATTGTTTACTGAGGGGTAGTAGTAGTAGTGGTGGGGATTGTTTACTGAGGGGTAGTAGTAGTGGGGTGGGGATTGTTTACTGGGGGTAGTGGGGATTGTTTTTACTGAGGGGTAGTAGTAGTAGTTGGGGTGGGGATTGTTTACTGAGGGGTAGTAGTAGTAGTGGGGTGGGGATTGTTTACTGAGGGGTAGTAGTAGTAGTGGGGTGGGGATTGTTTACTGAGGGGTAGTAGTAGTAGTGGGGTGGGGATTGTTTACTGAGGGGTAGTAGTAGTAGTGGGGTGGGGATTGTTTACTGAGGGGTAGTAGTAGTAGTGGGGTGGGGATTGTTTACTGAGGGGTAGTAGTAGTAGTGGGGTGGGGATTGTTTACTGAGGGGTAGTAGTAGTAGTGGGGTGGGGATTGTTTACTGAGGGGTAGTAGTAGTGGGGTGGGGATTGTTTACTGAGGGGTAGTAGTAGTAGTGGGGTGGGGATTGTTTACTGAGGGGTAGTAGTAGTAGTGGGGTGGGGATTGTTTACTGAGGGGTAGTAGTAGTGGGGTGGGGATTGTTTACTGAGGGGTAGTAGTAGTAGTGGGGTGGGGATTGTTTACTGAGGGGTAGTAGTAGTAGTGGGGTGGGGATTGTTTACTGAGGGGTAGTAGTAGTAGTGGGGTGGGGATTGTTTACTGAGGGGTAGTAGTAGTGGGGTGGGGATTGTTTACTGAGGGGTAGTAGTAGTAGTGGGGTGGGGATTGTTTACTGAGGGATTGTTTAGTGAGGGGTAGTAGTAGGGGGTGGGGATTGTTTACTGAGGGGTAGTAGTAGTAGTGGGGTGGGGATTGTTTACTGAGGGGTGAGGGGTATTGTAGTAGTAGTAGGGGGGTGGGGATTGTTTACTGAGGGGTAGTAGTAGTAGTGGGGTGGGGATTGTTTACTGAGGGGTAGTAGTAGTAGTGGGGTGGGGATTGTTTACTGAGGGGTAGTAGTAGTGGGGTGGGGATTGTTTACTGAGGGGTAGTAGTAGTGGGGTGGGGATTGTTTACTGAGGGGTAGGGTAGTAGTAGTGGGGTGGGGATTGTTTACTGAGGGGTAGTAGTAGTAGTGGGGTGGGGATTGTTTACTGAGGGGTAGTAGTAGTAGTGGGTGGGGATTGTTTACTGAGGGGTAGTAGTAGTGGGGTGGGTATTGTTTACTGTGGGGTAGTAGTAGTGGGGTGGGGATTGTTTACTGAGGGGTAGTAGTAGTGGGGTGGGGATTGTTTACTGAGGGGTAGTAGTAGTGTGGGGTGGGGATTGTTTACTGAGGGGTAGTAGTAGTAGTGGGGTGGGGATTGTTTACTGAGGGGTAGTAGTAGTGGGGTGGGGATTGTTTACTGAGGGGTAGTAGTATTGTTTACTGAGGGGTAGTAGTAGTGGGGTGGGGATTGTTTACTGAGGGGTAGTAGTAGTACTGAGGGGTAGGGTGGGGTGGGGATTGTTTACTGAGGGGTAGTAGTAGTGGGGTGGGGTTTATTGTAGTAGTACTGAGGGGTAGTAGTAGTAGTAGTGGGGTGGGGATTGTTTACTGAGGGTAGTAGTTGTTTACTGAGGGGTAGTAGTAGGTGGGGGGGGGATTGTTTACTGAGGGGTAGTAGTAGTAGTGGGGTGGGGATTGTTTACTGAGGGGTAGTAGTAGTGGGGTGGGTTTACTGATTGTTTACTTGTTTAGGGGGTAGTAGTAGTAGTGGGGTGGGGATTGTTTACTGAGGGGTAGTAGTAGTAGTGGGGTGGGGATTGTTTACTGAGGGGTAGTAGTAGTAGTGGGTGGGGGATTGTTTACTGAGGGGTAGTAGTAGTGGGGTGGGGATTGTTTACTGAGGGGTAGTAGTAGTGGGGTGGGGATTGTTTACTGAGGGGTAGTAGTAGTGGGGGTGGGGATTGTTTACTGAGGGTAGTAGTAGTAGTGGGTGGGGGATTGTTTACTGAGGGGTAGTAGTAGTGGGGTGGGGATTGTTTACTGAGGGGTAGTAGTAGTGGGGTGGGGATTGTTTACTGATGGGTAGTAGTAGTGGGGTGGGGATTGTTTACTGAGGGGTAGTAGTAGTGGGTGGGGATTGTTTACTGAGGGGTAGTAGTAGTGGGGTGGGGATTGTTTACTGAGGGGTAGTAGTAGTAGTGGGGTGGGGATTGTTTACTGAGGGTAGTAGTAGTGGGGTGGGGATTGTTTACTGAGGGTAGTAGTAGTAGTAGTGGGGTAGGGGATTGTTTACTGAGGGGTAGTAGTAGTAGTGGGGTGGGGATTGTTTACTGAGGGGTAGTAGTAGTGGGGTGGGGATTGTTTACTGAGGGGTAGGGTAGTAGTAGTGGGGTGGGGATTGTTTACTGAGGGGTAGTAGTAGTGGGGTGGGGATTGTTTACTGAGGGGTAGTAGTAGTGGGGTGGGGATTGTTTACTGAGGGGTAGTAGTGGTGGTGTGGGGATTGTTTACTGAGGGGTAGGGTAGTAGTAGTGGGGTGGGGATTGTTTACTGAGGGTAGGGTAGTAGTAGTGGGGTGGGGATTGTTTACTGAGGGTAGTAGTAGTGGGGTGGGGATTGTTTACTGAGGGTAGGGTAGTAGTGGGGTGGGGATTGTTTACTGAGGGGTTGGGTAGTAGTAGTGGGGTGGGGATTGTTTACTGAGGGTAGTAGTAGTAGTGGGGTGGGGATTGTTTACTGAGGGGTAGTAGTAGTGTGGGGATTGTTTACTGAGGGGTAGTAGTAGTAGTGGGGTGGGGATTGTTTACTGAGGGGTAGTAGTAGTGGGTGGGGTGGGGATTGTTTTGTTTACTGAGGGGTAGTAGTAGTAGTGGGGTGGGGATTGTTTACTGAGGGTAGTAGTAGTAGTGGGGTGGGGATTGTTTACTGAGGGGTAGTAGTAGTGGGGTGGGGATTGTTTACTGAGGGGGTAGTAGTAGTAGTGGGGTGGGGATTGTTTACTGAGGGGTAGTAGTAGTAGTGGGGTGGGGATTGTTTACTGAGGGGTAGTAGTAGTGGGGTGGGGATTGTTTACTGAGGGGTAGTAGTAGTAGGGGGGGGATTGTTTACTGAGGGTAGTAGTAGTAGTGGGGTGGGGATTGTTTACTGAGGGGTTGTAGTAGTGGGGTGGGGATTGTTTACTGAGGGGTAGTAGTAGTAGTGGGGTGGGGATTGTTTACTGAGGGGTAGTAGTAGTAGTGGGGGTGGGGATTGTTTACTGAGGGTAGTAGTAGTAGTGGGGTGGGGATTGTTTACTGAGGGGTAGTAGTAGTAGTGGGGTGGGGATTGTTTACTGAGGGGTAGTAGTAGTAGTGGGTGGGGATTGTTTACTGAGGGGTAGTAGTAGTGGGGTGGGGATTGTTTACTGAGGGGTAGTAGTAGTGGGGTGGGGATTGTTTACTGAGGTTTAGTGGGGTGGGGATTGTTTACTGAGGGGTAGTAGTAGTAGTGGGGTGGGGATTGTTTACTGAGGGGTAGTAGTAGTAGTGGGGTGGGGATTGTTTACTGAGGGGTGGGGTAGTAGTAGTGGGGTGGGGATTGTTTACTGAGGGGTAGTAGTAGTGGGGTGGGGATTGTTTACTGAGGGGTAGTAGTAGTGGGGTGGGGATTGTTTACTGAGGGGTAGTAGTAGTGGGGTGGGGATTGTTTACTGAGGGGTAGTAGTAGTGGGGTGGGGATTGTTTACTGAGGGGTAGTAGTAGTAGTGGGGTGGGGATTGTTTACTGAGGGTTAGTAGTAGTAGTGGGGTGGGGATGTTTACTGGGATTGTTTACTGAGGGGTAGTAGTAGTGGGGTGGGGATTGTTTACTGAGGGGTAGTAGTAGTGGGGTGGGGATTGTTTACTGAGGGGTAGTAGTAGTGGGGTGGGGATTGTTTACTGAGGGGTAGTAGTAGTGGGGTGGGGATTGTTTACTGAGGGGTAGTAGGTAGTGTTTACTGTAGTAGTGGGTGGGGATTGTTTACTGATGGGTGGTAGTAGTGGTGTGGGGATTGTTTACTGAGGGGTAGTAGTAGTAGTGGGGAGGGGATTGTTTACTGAGTGGTAGTAGTAGTGGGGTGGGGATTGTTTACTGAGGGGTAGTAGTAGTGGGGTGGGGATTGTTTACTGAGGGGTAGTAGTAGTGGGGTGGGGATTGTTTACTGAGGGGTAGTAGTAGTGGGGTGTGGATTGTTTACTGAGGGGTAGTACTAGTGGGGTGGGGATTGTTTACTGAGGGGTAGTAGTAGTAGTGGGTTGGGGATTGTTTACTGAGGGGTAGTAGTAGTGGGGTGGGGATTGTTTACTGAAGGGTGGTAGTAGTGGCGAGGGGATTGTTTACTGATGGGTAGTAGTAGTAGTGGGGTGGGGATTGTTTACTGAGGGGTAGCGTAGTAGTAGTGGGGTGGGGATTGTTTACTGGGGGGTAGTAGTAGTAGTGGGGTGGGGATTGTTTACTGAAGGGTAGTAGTAGTGAGGTGGGGATTGTTTACTGAGGGGTAGGGTAGTAGTAGTGGGGTGGGGATTGTTTACTGAGGGGTAGTGTAGTAGTAGTGGGGTGGGGATTGTTTACTGAGGGGTAGTAGTAGTGGGGTGGGGATTGTTTACTGAGGGGTAGTAGTAGTGGGGTGGGGATTGTTTACTGAGGGGTAGTAGTAGTAGTGGGGTGGGGATTGTTTACTGAGGGGTAGTAGTGGGGTGGGGATTGTTTACTGAAGGGTAGTAGTCATTGGGTGGGGGATTGTTTACTGAGGGGTAGTAGTAGTGGGTTGGGGATTGTTTACTGAGGTGTAGGGTAGTAGTAGTGGGGTGTGGATTGTTTACTGGGGGGTAGTAGTGGTGGGGTGGGGATAGTTTACTGAGGGGTAGTAGTAGTGGGGTGGGGATTGTTTACTGAGGGGTAGTAGTTGTGGGGTGGGGATTGTTTACTGGGGGGTATTGTAGTAGTAGTGGGGTGGGGATTGTTTACTGAGGGGTATTGTAGTAGTAGTGGGGTGGGGATTGTTTACTGAGGGGTAGTAGTAGTGGGGTGGGGATTGTTTACTGGGGGGTAGGGTAGTAGTAGTGGGGTGGGGATTGTTTACTGATGGGTAGGGTAGTAGTAGTGGGGTGGGGATTGTTTACTGATGGGTAGGGTAGTAGTAGTGGGGTGGGGATTGTTTACTGGGGGGTAGTAGTGGTGGGGTGGGGATTGTTTACTGAGGGGTAGTAGTAGTGGGGTGGGGATTGTTTACTGAGGGGTAGTAGTAGTGGGGTGGGGATTGTTTGCTGAGGGGTAGTAGTAGTGGGGTGGGGATTGTTTACTGAGGGGTAGTAGTATTGGGGTGGGGATTGTTTACTGATGGGTAGGGTAGTAGTAGTGGGGTGGGGATTGTTTACTGATGGGTAGGGTAGTAGTAGTGGGGTGGGGATTGTTTACTGAGGGGTAGTAGTAGTGGGGTGGGGATTGTTTACTGAGGGGTAGGGTAGTAGTAGTGGGGTGGGGATTGTTAACTGATGGGTAGGGTAGTAGTAGTGGGGTGGGGATTGTTTACTGATGGGTAGGGTAGTAGTAGTGGGGTGGGGATTGTTTACTGAGGGGTAGTACTAGTGGGGTGGGGATTGTTTACTGAGGGGTAGTAGTAGTGGGGTGGGGATTGTTTACTGAGGGGTAGTAGTAGTAGTGGGGTGGGGATTGTTTACTGAGGGGTAGTAGTAGTAGTGGGGTGGGGATTGTTTACTGAGGGGTAGTAGTAGTGGTGTGGGGATTGTTTACTGATGGGTAGGGTAGTAGTAGTGCGGTGGGGATTGTTTACTGATGGGTAGTAGTAGTGGGGTGGGGATTGTTTACTGAGGGGTAGGGTAGTAGTAGCGGGGTGGGGATTGTTTACTGATGGGTAGAGTAGTAGTAGTGGGGTGGGGATTGTTTACTGAGGGGTAGTAGTAGTGGGGTGGGGATTGTTTACTGGGGGGTAGTAGTAGTGGGGTGGGGATTGTTTACTGAGGGGTAGTAGTAGTGTGGTGGGGATTGTTTACTGAGGGGTAGTAGTAGTAGTGGGGTGGGGATTGTTTACTGAGGGGTAGTAGTAGTGGGGTGGGGATTGTTTACTGAGGGGTAGGGTAGTAGTAGCGGGGTGGGGATTGTTTACTGATGGGTAGAGTAGTAGTAGTGGGGTGGGGATTGTTTACTGAGGGGTAGTAGTAGTGGGGTGGGGATTGTTTACTGAGGGGTAGGGTAGTAGTAGCGGGGTGGGGATTGTTTACTGATGGGTAGAGTAGTAGTAGTGGGGATTGTTTACTGAGGGGTAGTAGTAGTGGGGTGGGGATTGTTTACTGGGGGGTAGTAGTAGTGGGGTGGGGATTGTTTACTGAGGGGTAGTAGTAGTGTGGTGGGGATTGTTTACTGAGGGGTAGTAGTAGTAGTGGGGTGGGGATTGTTTACTGAGGGGTAGTAGTAGTGTGGTGGGGATTGTTTACTGAGGGGTAGTAGTAGTAGTGTGGTGGGGATTGTTTACTGAGGGGTAGTAGTAGTGGGGTGGGGATTGTTTACTGAGGGGTAGTAGTAGTGGGGTGGGTATTGTTTACTGAGGGGTAATAGTAGTAGTGTGGTGGGGATTGTTTACTGAGGGGTAGTAGTAGTGGGGTGGGTATTGTTTACTGAGGGGTAGTAGTAGTGGGGTGGGTATTGTTTACTGAGGGGTAGTAGTAGTGGGGTGGGGATTGTTTACTGAGGGGTAGTAGTAGTGGGGTGGGTATTGTTTACTGACGGGTAGTAGTAGTAGTGGGGTGGGGATTGTTTACTGAGGGGTAGTAGTAGTAGTGGGGTGGGGATTGTTTACTGAGGGGTAGTAGTAGTGAGGTGGGGATTGTTTACAGATGGGTAGGGTAGTAGTAGTGGGGTGGGGATTGTTTACTGGGGGGTAGTAGTGGTGGGGTGGGTATTGTTTACTGAGGGGTAGTAGTAGTGGGGTGGGGATTGTTTACTGAGGGGTAGTAGTAGTGGGGTGGGTATTGTTTACTGAGGGGTAGTAGTAGTGGGGTGGGGATTGTTTACTGAGGGGTAGTAGTAGTGGGGTGGGTATTGTTTACTGACGGGTAGTAGTAGTAGTGGGGTGGGGATTGTTTACTGAGGGGTAGTAGTAGTAGTGGGGTGGGGATTGTTTACTGAGGGGTAGTAGTAGTGAGGTGGGGATTGTTTACAGATGGGTAGGGTAGTAGTAGTGGGGTGGGGATTGTTTACTGGGGGTAGTAGTGGTGGGGTGGGGATAGTTTACTGAGGGGTAGTAGTAGTGGGGTGGGGATAGTTTACTGAGGGGTAGTAGTATTGGGGTGGGGATTGTTTACTGGGGGGTAGTAGTGGTGGGGTGGGGATAGTTTACTGAGGGGTAGTAGTAGTGGGGTGGGGATTGTTTACTGAGGGGTAGTAGTAGTGGGGTGGGGATTGTTTACTGAGGGGTAGTAGTAGTGGGGTGGGGATTGTTTACTGGGGGTATTGTAGTAGTAGTGGGGTGGGGATTGTTTACTGAGGGGTAGTAGTAGTGGCGTGGGGATTGTTTACTGGGGGGTAGGGTAGTAGTAGTGGGGTGGGGATTGTTTACTGATGGGTAGGGTAGTAGTAGTGGGGTGGGGATTGTTTACTGAGGGGTAGTAGTAGTGGGGTGGGGATTGTTTACTGATGGGTAGGGTAGTAGTAGTGGGGTGGGGATTGTTTACTGATGGGTAGGGTAGTAGTAGTGGGGTGGGGATTGTTTACTGAGGGGTAGTAGTAGTGGGGTGGGGATTGTTTACTGAGGGGTAGTAGTAGTGGGGTGGGGATTGTTTACTGAGGGGTAGGGTAGTAGTAGTGGGGTGGGGATTGTTAACTGATGGGTAGGGTAGTAGTAGTGGGGTGGGGATTGTTTACTGACGGGTAGGGTAGTAGTAGTGGGGTGGGGATTGTTTACTGAGGGGTAGTACTAGTGGGGTGGGGATTGTTTACTGAGGGGTAGTAGTAGTGGGGAGGGGATTGTTTACTGAGGGGTAGTAGTAGTGGGGTGGGGATTGTTTACTGAGGGGTAGTAGTAGTGGGGTGGGGATTGTTTACTGAGGGGTAGTAGTAGTGGGGTGGGGATTGTTTACTGATGGGTAGGGTAGTAGTAGTGGGGTGGGGATTGTTTACTGATGGGTAGGGTAGTAGTAGTGCGGTGGGGATTGTTTACTGAGGGGTAGTAGTAGCGGGGTGGGGATTGTTTACTGAGGGGTAGGGTAGTAGTAGCGGGGTGGGGATTGTTTACTGATGGGTAGGGTAGTAGTAGCGGGGTGGGGATTGTTTACTGATGGGTAGAGTAGTAGTAGCGGGGTGGGGATTGTTTACTGGGGGGTAGGGTAATAGTAGCGGGGTGGGGATTGTTTACTGGGGGGTAGTAGTAGTGGGGTAGGGATTGTTTACTGAGGGGTAGTAGTAGTGGGGTGGGGATTGTTTACTGAGGGGTAGTAGTAGTAGTGGGGTGGGGATTGTTTACTGATGGGTAGTAGTAGTGGGGTGGGGATTGTTTACTGAGGGGTAGTAGTAGCGGGGTGGGGATTGTTTACTGGGGGGTAGGGTAATAGTGGCGGGGTGGGGATTGTTTACTGGGGGGTAGTAGTAGTGGGGTAGGGATTGTTTACTGAGGGGTAGTAGTAGTGGGGTGGGGATTGTTTACTGAGGGGTAGTAGTAGTAGTGGGGTGGGGATTGTTTACTGAGGGGTAGTAGTAGTGGGGTGGGGATTGTTTACTGAGGGGTAGTAGTAGTAGTGGGGTGGGGATTGTTTACTGAGGGGTAGTAGTGGGGTGGGGATTGTTTACTGAAGGGTAGTAGTCGTTGGGTGGGGATTGTTTAATGAGGGGTAGTAGTAGTGGGGTGGGGATTGTTTACTGAGGTGTAGGGTAGTAGTAGTGGGGTGGGGATTGTTTACTGAGGGGTAGTAGTAGTGAGGTGGGGATTGTTTACAGATGGGTAGGGGAGTAGTCGTGGGGTGGGGATTGTTTACTGGGGGTAGTAGTGGTGGGGTGGGGATTGTTTACTGGGGGTAGTAGTGGTGGGGTGGGGATAGTTTACAGAGGGGGAGTATTAGTGGGGTGGGGATTGTTTACTGAGGGGTAGTAGTAGTGGGGTGGGGATTGTTTACTGGGGGTAGTAGTGGTGGGGTGGGGATAGTTTACTGGGGGGTAGTAGTAGTGAGGTGGGGATTGTTTACTGAGGGGTAGTAGTAGTGGGGTGGGGATTGTTTACTGAGGGGTAGTAGTAGTGGGGTGGGGATTGTTTACTGATGGGTAGGGTAGTAGTAGTGGGGTGGGGATTGTTTACTGATGGGTAGGGTAGTAGTAGTGGGGTGGGGATTGTTTACTGAGGGGTAGTAGTAGTGGGGTGGGGATTGTTTACTGAGGGGTAGGGTAGTAGTAGTGGGGTGGGGATTGTTAACTGATGGGTAGGGTAGTAGTAGTGGGGTGGGGATTGTTTACTGATGGGTAGGGTAGTAGTAGTGGGGTGGGGATTGTTTACTGAGGGGTAGTACTAGTGGGGTGGGGATTGTTTACTGAGGGGTAGTAGTAGTGGGGAGGGATTGTTTACTGAGGGGTAGTAGTAGTGGGGAGGGGATTGTTTACTGAGGGGTAGTAGTAGTGGGGTGGGGATTGTTTACTGATGGGTAGGGTAGTAGTAGTGGGGTGGGGATTGTTTACTGAGGGGTAGTAGTAGTGGGGTGGGGATTGTTTACTGAGGGGTAGGGTAGTAGTAGCGGGGTGGGGATTGTTTACTGATGGGTAGAGTAGTAGTAGTGGGGTGGGGATTGTTTACTGAGGGGTAGGGTAATAGTGGTGGGGTGGGGATAGTTTACTGAGTGGTAGTAGTAGTGGGGTGGGGATTGTTTACTGAGTGGTAGTAGTAGTGGGGTGGGGATTGTTTACTGAGGGGTAGTAGTAGTGGGGAGGGGATTGTTTACTGAGGGGTAGTAGTAGTGTGGTGGGGATTGTTTACTGAGGGGTAGTAGTAGTAGTGTGGTGGGGATTGTTTACTGAGCGGTAGTAGTAGTGGGGTGGGGATTGTTTACTGAGGGGTAGTAGTAGTGGGGTGGGTATTGTTTACTGACGGGTAGTAGTAGTAGTGGGGTGGGGATTGTTTCCTGAGGGGTAGTAGTAGTAGTGTTGTGGGGATTGTTTACTGAGGGGAATTAGTAGTGGGGTGGGGTATGTTTACTGAGGGGTAGTAGTAGTAGTGGGGATTGTTTACTGAGGGGTAGTAGTAGTAGTGTGGTGGGGATTGTTTACTGAGGGGTAGTAGTAGTGGGGTGGGGATTGTTTACTGAGGGGTAGTAGTAGTGGGGTGGGTATTGTTTACTGACGGGTAGTAGTAGTAGTGGGGTGGGGATTGTTTACTGAGGGGTAGTAGTAGTAGTGGGGTGGGGATTGTTTACTGAGGGGTAGTAGTAGTGGGGTGGGGATTGTTTACTGAGGGGTAGTAGTAGTAGTGGGGTGGGGATTGTTTACTGAGGGGTAGTAGTGGGGTGGGGATTGTTTACTGAAGGGTTGTAGTCGTTGGGTGGGGATTGTTTACTGAGGGGTAGTAGTAGTGGGGTGGGGATTGTTTACTGAGGTGTAGGGTAGTAGTAGTGGGGTGGGGATTGTTTACTGAGGGGTAGTAGTAGTGAGGTGGGGATTGTTTACAGATGGGTAGGGGAGTAGTCGTGGGGTGGGGATTGTTTACTGGGGGGTAGTAGTGGTGGGGTGGGGATTGTTTACTGGGGGGTAGTAGTGGTGGGGTGGGGATAGTTTACTGAGGGGTAGTAGTAGTGGGGTGGGGATTGTTTACTGAGGGTAGTAGTAGTGGGGTGGGGATTGTTTACTGGGGGTAGTAGTAGTGGGGTGGGGATTGTTTACTGGGGGGTATTGTAGTAGTAGTGTGGTGGGGATTGTTTACTGAGGGGTAGTAGTAGTGGGGTGGGGATTGTTTACTGGGGGTAGGGTAGTAGTAGTGGGGTGGGGATTGTTTACTGATGGGTAGGGTAGTAGTAGTGGGGTGGGGATTGTTTACTGGGGGTAGTAGTGGTGGGGTGGGGATAGTTTACTGGGGGTAGTAGTAGTGAGGTGGGGATTGTTTACTGAGGGGTAGTAGTAGTGGGGTGGGGATTGTTTACTGGGGGTAGTAGTGGTGGGGTGGGGATAGTTTACTGGGGGTAGTAGTAGTGAGGTGGGGATTGTTTACTGAGGGGTAGTAGTAGTGGGGTGGGGATTGTTTACTGAGGGGTAGTAGTAGTGGGGTGGGGATTGTTTACTGATGGGTAGGGTAGTAGTAGTGGGGTGGGGATTGTTTACTGATGGGTAGGGTAGTAGTAGTGGGGTGGGGATTGTTTACTGAGGGGTAGTAGTAGTGGGGTGGGGATTGTTTACTGAGGGGTAGGGTAGTAGTAGTGGGGTGGGGATTGTTAACTGATGGGTAGGGTAGTAGTAGTGGGGTGGGGATTGTTTACTGATGGGTAGGGTAGTAGTAGTGGGGTGGGGATTGTTTACTGAGGGGTAGTACTAGTGGGGTGGGGATTGTTTACTGAGGGGTAGTAGTAGTGGGGTGGGGATTGTTTACTGAGGCGTAGTAGTAGTAGTGGGGTGGGGATTGTTTACTGAGGCGTAGTAGTAGTAGTGGGGAGGGGATTGTTTACTGAGGGGTAGTAGTAGTGTGGTGGGGATTGTTTACTGAGGGGTAGTAGTAGTGGGGTGGGGATTGTTTACTGAGGGGTAGTAGTAGTGGGGTGGGGATTGTTTACTGAGGCGTAGTAGTAGTAGTGGGGTGGGGATTGTTTACTGAGGGGTAGTAGTAGTAGTGTGGTGGGTATTGTTTACTGAGGGGTAGTAGTAGTGGGGTGGGGATTGTTTACTGAGGGGTAGTAGTAGTAGTGGGGTTGGGATTGTTTACTGAGGGGTAGTAGTAGTGGGGTGGGGATTGTTTACTGAGGGGTAGTAGTAGTAGTGGGGAGGGGATTGTTTACTGAGGGGTAGTAGTAGTGTGGTGGGGATTGTTTACTGAGGGGTAGTAGTAGTGGGGTGGGGATTGTTTACTGAGGCGTAGTAGTAGTAGTGGGGTGGGGATTGTTTACTGAGGGGTAGTAGTAGTAGTGTGGTGGGTATTGTTTACTGAGGGGTAGTAGTAGTGGGGTGGGGATTGTTTACTGAGGGGTAGTAGTAGTAGTGGGGTTGGGATTGTTTACTGAGGGGTAGTAGTAGTGGGGTGGGGATTGTTTACTGAGGGGTAGTAGTAGTAGTGGGGTGGGGATTGTTTACTGAGGGGTAGTAGTAGTAGTGGGGTGGGGATTGTTTACTGAGGGGTAGTAGTAGTAGTGGGGTGGGGATTGTTTACTGAGGGGTAGTAGTAGTGGGGTGGGGATTGTTTACTGGGGGGTATTGTAGTAGTAGTGGGGTGGGGATTGTTTACTGAGGGGTAGTAGTAGTGGCGTGGGGATTGTTTACTGGGGGGTAGGGTAGTAGTAGTGGGGTGGGGATTGTTTACTGATGGGTAGGGTAGTAGTATTGGGGTGGGGATTGTTTACTGATGGGTAGGGTAGTAGTAGTGGGGTGGGGATTGTTTACTGAGGGGTAGTAGTAGTGGGGTGGGGATTGTTTACTGATGGGTAGGGTAGTAGTAGTGGGGTGGGGATTGTTTACTGATGGGTAGGGTAGTAGTAGTGGGGTGGGGATTGTTTACTGAGGGGTAGTAGTAGTGGGGTGGGGATTGTTTACTGAGGGGTAGGGTAGTAGTAGTGGGGTGGGGATTGTTAACTGATGGGTAGGGTAGTAGTAGTGGGGTGGGGATTGTTTACTGACGGGTAGGGTAGTAGTAGTGGGGTGGGGATTGTTTACTGAGGGGTAGTACTAGTGGGGTGGGGATTGTTTACTGAGGGGTAGTAGTAGTGGGGAGGGATTGTTTACTGAGGGGTAGTAGTAGTGGGGTGGGGATTGTTTACTGAGGGGTAGTAGTAGTGGGGTGGGGATTGTTTACTGAGGGGTAGTAGTAGTGGGGTGGGGATTGTTTACTGATGGGTAGGGTAGTAGTAGTGGGGTGGGGATTGTTTACTGATGGGTAGGGTAGTAGTAGTGCGGTGGGGATTGTTTACTGAGGGGTAGTAGTAGCGGGGTGGGGATTGTTTACTGAGGGGTAGGGTAGTAGTAGCGGGGTGGGGATTGTTTACTGATGGGTAGGGTAGTAGTAGCGGGGTGGGGATTGTTTACTGATGGGTAGAGTAGTAGTAGCGGGGTGGGGATTGTTTACTGGGGGGTAGGGTAATAGTAGCGGGGTGGGGATTGTTTACTGGGGGGTAGTAGTAGTGGGGTGGGGATTGTTTACTGATGGGTAGGGTAGTAGTAGTGCGGTGGGGATTGTTTACTGAGGGGTAGTAGTAGCGGGGTGGGGATTGTTTACTGATGGGTAGGGTAGTAGTAGCGGGGTGGGGATTGTTTACTGATGGGTAGAGTAGTAGTAGCGGGGTGGGGATTGTTTACTGGGGGTAGGGTAATAGTAGCGGGGTGGGGATTGTTTACTGGGGGGTAGTAGTAGTGGGGTGGGGATTGTTTACTGAGGGGTAGTAGTAGTGGGGTGGGGATTGTTTACTGAGGGGTAGTAGTAGTAGTGGGGTGGGGATTGTTTACTGATGGGTAGTAGTAGTGGGGTGGGGATTGTTTACTGAGGGGTAGTAGTAGCGGGGTGGGGATTGTTTACTGGGGGGTAGGGTAATAGTGGTGGGGTGGGGATAGTTTACTGAGTGGTAGTAGTAGTGGGGTGGGGATAGTTTACTGAGGGGTAGTAGTAGTGTGGTGGGGATTGTTTACTGAGGGGTAGTAGTAGTAGTGTGGTGGGGATTGTTTACTGAGGGGTAGTAGTAGTGGGGTGGGGATTGTTTACTGAGGGGTAGTAGTAGTGGGGTGGGGATTGTTTACTGAGGGGTAGTAGTAGTAGTGGGGTGGGGATTGTTTACTGAGGGGTAGTAGTGGGGTGGGGGTTGTTTACTGAAGGGTAGTAGTCGTTGGGTGGGGATTGTTTACTGAGGGGTAGTAGTAGTGGGGTGGGGATTGTTTACTGAGGTGTAGGGTAGTAGTAGTGGGGTGGGGATTGTTTACTGAGGGGTAGTAGTAGTGAGGTGGGGATTGTTTACAGATGGGTAGGGGAGTAGTCGTGGGGTGGGGATTGTTTACTGGGGGGTAGTAGTGGTGGGGTGGGGATTGTTTACTGGGGGGTAGTAGTGGTGGGGTGGGGATAGTTTACTGAGGGGTAGTAGTAGTGGGGTGGGGATTGTTTACTGAGGGGTAGTAGTAGTGGGGTGGGGATTGTTTACTGGGGGGTATTGTAGTAGTAGTGGGGTGGGGATTGTTTACTGAGGGGTAGTAGTAGTGGGGTGGGGATTGTTTACTGGGGGGTAGGGTAGTAGTAGTGGGGTGGGGATTGTTTACTGATGGGTAGGGTAGTAGTAGTGGGGTGGGGATTGTTTACTGATGGGTAGGGTAGTAGTAGTGGGGTGGGGATTGTTTACTGGGGGGTAGTAGTGGTGGGGTGGGGATAGTTTACTGGGGGGTAGTAGTAGTGAGGTGGGGATTGTTTACTGAGGGGTAGTAGTAGTGGGGTGGGGATTGTTTACTGGGGGGTAGTAGTGGTGGGGTGGGGATAGTTTACTGGGGGGTAGTAGTAGTGAGGTGGGGATTGTTTACTGAGGGGTAGTAGTAGTGGGGTGGGGATTGTTTACTGAGGGGTAGTAGTAGTGGGGTGTTGATTGTTTACTGATGGGTAGGGTAGTAGTAGTGGGGTGGGGATTGTTTACTGATGGGTAGGGTAGTAGTAGTGGGGTGGGGATTGTTTACTGAGGGGTAGTAGTAGTGGGGTGGGGATTGTTTACTGAGGGGTAGGGTAGTAGTAGTGGGGTGGGGATTGTTAACTGATGGGTAGGGTAGTAGTAGTGGGGTGGGGATTGTTTACTGATGGGTAGGGTAGTAGTAGTGGGGTGGGGATTGTTTACTGAGGGGTAGTACTAGTGGGGTGGGGATTGTTTACTGAGGGGTAGTAGTAGTGGGGAGGGGATTGTTTACTGAGGGGTAGTAGTAGTGGGGAGGGGATTGTTTACTGAGGGGTAGTAGTAGTGGGGTGGGGATTGTTTACTGAGGGGTAGTAGTAGTAGTGGGGTGGGGATTGTTTACTGAGGGGTAGTAGTAGTAGTGGGGTGGGGATTGTTTACTGAGGGGTAGTAGTAGTGGGGTGGGGATTGTTTACTGATGGGTAGGGTAGTAGTAGTGGGGTGGGGATTGTTTACTGATGGGTAGTAGTAGTGCGGTGGGGATTGTTTACTGAGGGGTAGTAGTAGTGGGGTGGGGATTGTTTACTGAGGGGTAGGGTAGTAGTAGCGGGGTGGGGATTGTTTACTGATGGGTAGAGTAGTAGTAGTGGGGTGGGGATTGTTTACTGAGGGGTAGGGTAATAGTGGTGGGGTGGGGATAGTTTACTGAGTGGTAGTAGTAGTGGGGTGGGGATTGTTTACTGAGTGGTAGTAGTAGTGGGGTGGGGATTGTTTACTGAGGGGTAGTAGTAGTGGGGAGGGGATTGTTTACTGAGGGGTAGTAGTAGTGTGGTGGGGATTGTTTACTGAGGGGTAGTAGTAGTAGTGTGGTGGGGATTGTTTACTGAGGGGTAGTAGTAGTGGGGTGGGGATTGTTTACTGAGGGGTAGTAGTAGTGGGGTGGGTATTGTTTACTGACGGGTAGTAGTAGTAGTGGGGTGGGGATTGTTTCCTGAGGGGTAGTAGTAGTAGTGTTGTGGGGATTGTTTACTGAGGGGAATTAGTAGTGGGGTGGGGTATGTTTACTGAGGGGTAGTAGTAGTAGTGGGGAGGGGATTGTTTACTGAGGGGTAGTAGTAGTGTGGTGGGGATTGTTTACTGAGGGGTAGTAGTAGTGGGGTGGGGATTGTTTACTGAGGCGTAGTAGTAGTAGTGGGGTGGGGATTGTTTACTGAGGGTAGTAGTAGTAGTGTGGTGGGTATTGTTTACTGAGGGTAGTAGTAGTGGGGTGGGGATTGTTTACTGAGGGGTTGGGATTGTTTACTGTAGTAGTAGTGGGGTTGGGATTGTTTACTGAGGGGTAGTAGTAGTGGGGTGGGGATTGTTTACTGAGGGGTAGTAGTAGTAGTGGGGTGGGGATTGTTTACTGAGGGGTAGTAGTAGTAGTGGGGTGGGGATTGTTTACTGAGGGGTAGTAGTAGTAGTGGGGTGGGGATTGTTTACTGAGGGGTAGTAGTGGGGTTGGGAGTTTACTGAGGGTAGTAGGGGTGGGGATTGTTTACTGAGGGGTAGTAGTAGTAGTGGGGTGGGGATTGTTTACTGAGGGGTAGTAGTAGTGGGGTGGGGATTGTTTACTGAGGGGTAGTAGTAGTAGTGGGGTGGGGATTGTTTACTGAGGGTAGTAGTAGTAGTAGGGGTGGGGATTGTTTACTGGGGTAGTAGTAGTAGTGGGGTGGGGATTGTTTACTGAGGGTGTAGTTACTGAGGGGTAGTAGTAGTAGTGGGGTGGGGATTGTTTACTGAGGGGTAGTAGTAGTGGGGTGGGGATTGTTTACTGAGGGGTAGTAGTAGTGGGGTGGGGATTGTTTACTGAGGGGTAGTAGTAGTGGGGTGGGGATTGTTTACTGAGGGGTAGTAGTAGTGGGGTGGGGATTGTTTACTGAGGGTAGTAGTAGTGGGGTGGGGATTGTTTACTGAGGGTAGTAGTAGTGGGGGGGTTGTTTACTGAGGGGTAGTAGTGTAGTGGGGTGGGGATTGTTTACTGATGGGTAGTAGTAGTAGTGGGGTGGGGATTGTTTACTGAGGGTAGTAGTAGTGGGGTGGGGATTGTTTACTGAGGGGTAGGTAGTAGTTTACTGGGGTGGGGATTGTTTACTGAGGGGTAGTGGGGTGGTTGTTTACTGAGGGGTAGTGGGGTGGGGATTGTTTACTGAGGGGTAGTAGTAGTGGGGTGGGGATTGTTTACTGAGGGGTAGTAGTAGTGTGGTGGGGATTGTTTACTGATGGGTAGTAGTAGTGGGGTGGGGATTGTTTACTGAGGGGTAGTAGTAGTGGGGTGGGGATTGTTTACTGAGGGGTAGTAGTAGTGGGGTGGGGATTGTTTGCTGGGGTAGTAGTAGTGGGTTGGGGATTGTTTACTGAGGGGTAGTAGTAGTGGGGTGGGGATTGTTTACTGAAGGGTGGTAGTAGTGGAGTGGGGATTGTTTACTGGGTTGTAGTAGTAGTGGGGTGGGGATTGTTTACTGAGGGGTAGTAGTAGTAGTGGGGTGGGGATTGTTTACTGAGGGGTAGTAGTAGTGGGGTGGGGATTGTTTACTGAGGGGTAGTAGTAGTGGG
Organism: Oncorhynchus masou masou; assembly: GCF_036934945.1. Taxonomy (NCBI): domain Eukaryota; kingdom Metazoa; phylum Chordata; class Actinopteri; order Salmoniformes; family Salmonidae; genus Oncorhynchus; species Oncorhynchus masou. Next base: position 83,802,061 of record NC_088243.1, read on the forward strand.
GTGGGGATTGTTTACTGGGGTGGGGATTGTTTACTGAGGGGTAGTAGTAGTGGGGTGGGGATTGTTTACTGAAGGTAGTAGTGGGGTGGGGATTGTTTACTGAGGGGTAGTAGTAGTGGGGTGGGGATTGTTTACTGAGGGTAGTAGTAGTAGTGGGGTGGGGATTGTTTACTGAGGGTAGTAGTAGTAGTGGGGTGGGGATTGTTTACTGAGGGGTAGTAGTAGTGGGGTGGGGATTGTTTACTGATAGGTAGTAGTGGGGTGGGGATTGTTTAGTAGTAGTGGGGTGGGGATTGTTTACTGGGGGTAGTAGTGGTGGGGTGGGGATTGTTTACTGGGGGTAGTAGTGGTGGGGTGGGGATTGTTTACTGAGGGGTAGTAGTAGTGGGGTGGGGATTGTTTACTGAGGGGTAGTAGTAGTGGGGTGGGGATTGTTTACTGGGGGTATTGTAGTAGTAGTGGGGTGGGGATTGTTTACTGAGGGGTAGTAGTAGTGGGGTGGGGATTGTTTACTGGGGGGGGTAGTAGTAGTGGGGTGGGGATTGTTTACTGATGGGTAGGGTAGTAGTAGTGGGGTGGGGATTGTTTACTGATGGGTAGGGTAGTAGTAGTGGGGTGGGGATTGTTTACTGGGGGGTAGTAGTGGTGGGGTGGGGATAGTTTACTGGGGGGGTAGTAGTAGTGAGGTGGGGATTGTTTACTGAGGGGTAGTAGTAGTGGGGTGGGGATTGTTTACTGGGGGGTAGTAGTGGTGGGGTGGGGATAGTTTACTGGGGGGTAGTAGTAGTGAGGTGGGGATTGTTTACTGAGGGGTAGTAGTAGTGGGGTGGGGATTGTTTACTGAGGGGTAGTAGTAGTGGGGTGGGGATTGTTTACTGATGGGTAGGGTAGTAGTAGTGGGGTGGGGATTGTTTACTGATGGGTAGGGTAGTAGTAGTGGGGTGGGGATTGTTTACTGAGGGGTAGTAGTAGTGGGGTGGGGATTGTTTACTGAGGGGTAGGGTAGTAGTAGTGGGGTGGGGATTGTTTACTGATGGGTAGGGTAGTAGTAGTGGGGTGGGGATTGTTTACTGAGGGGTAGTACTAGTGGGGTGGGGATTGTTTACTGAGGGGTAGTAGTAGTGGGGAGGGATTGTTTACTGAGGGGTAGTAGTAGTGGGGAGGGGATTGTTTACTGAGGGGTAGTAGTAGTGGGGTGGGGATTGTTTACTGAGGGTAGTAGTAGTAGTGGGGTGGGGATTGTTTACTGAGGGGTAGTAGTAGTAGTGGGGTGGGGATTGTTTACTGAGGGGTAGTAGTAGTGGGGTGGGGATTGTTTACTGATGGGTAGGGTAGTAGTAGTGGGGTGGGGATTGTTTACTGATGGGTAGTAGTAGTGCGGTGGGGATTGTTTACTGAGGGGTAGTAGTAGTGGGGTGGGGATTGTTTACTGAGGGGTAGGGTAGTAGTAGCGGGGTGGGGATTGTTTACTGATGGGTAGAGTAGTAGTAGTGGGGTGGGGATTGTTTACTGAGGGGTAGGGTAATAGTGGTGGGGTGGGGATAGTTTACTGAGTGGTAGTAGTAGTGGGGTGGGGATTGTTTACTGAGTGGTAGTAGTAGTGGGGTGGGGATTGTTTACTGAGGGGTAGTAGTAGTGGGGAGGGGATTGTTTACTGAGGGGTAGTAGTAGTGTGGTGGGGATTGTTTACTGAGGGGTAGTAGTAGTAGTGTGGTGGGGATTGTTTACTGAGGGGTAGTAGTAGTGGGGTGGGGATTGTTTACTGAGGGGTAGTAGTAGTGGGGTGGGTATTGTTTACTGACGGGTAGTAGTAGTAGTGGGGTGGGGATTGTTAACTGATGGGTAGGGTAGTAGTAGTGGGGTGGGGATTGTTTACTGATGGGTAGGGTAGTAGTAGTGGGGTGGGGATTGTTTACTGGGGGTAGTAGTGGTGGGGTGGGGATAGTTTACTGGGGGGTAGTAGTAGTGAGGTGGGGATTGTTTACTGAGGGGTAGTAGTAGTGGGGTGGGGATTGTTTACTGGGGGTAGTAGTGGTGGGGTGGGGATAGTTTACTGGGGGTAGTAGTAGTGAGGTGGGGATTGTTTACTGAGGGGTAGTAGTAGTGGGGTGGGGATTGTTTACTGAGGGGTAGTAGTAGTGGGGTGGGGATTGTTTACTGATGGGTAGGGTAGTAGTAGTGGGGTGGGGATTGTTTACTGATGGGTAGGGTAGTAGTAGTGGGGTGGGGATTGTTTACTGAGGGGTAGTAGTAGTGGGGTGGGGATTGTTTACTGAGGGGTAGGGTAGTAGTAGTGGGGTGGGGATTGTTAACTGATGGGTAGGGTAGTAGTAGTGGGGTGGGGATTGTTTACTGATGGGTAGGGTAGTAGTAGTGGGGTGGGGATTGTTTACTGAGGGGTAGTACTAGTGGGGTGGGGATTGTTTACTGAGGGGTAGTAGTAGTGGGGAGGGGATTGTTTACTGAGGGGTAGTAGTAGTGGGGAGGGGATTGTTTACTGAGGGGTAGTAGTAGTGGGGTGGGGATTGTTTACTGAGGGGTAGTAGTAGTAGTGGGGTGGGGATTGTTTACTGAGGGGTAGTAGTAGTAGTGGGGTGGGGATTGTTTACTGAGGGGTAGTAGTAGTGGGGTGGGGATTGTTTACTGATGGGTAGGGTAGTAGTAGTGGGGTGGGGATTGTTTACTGATGGGTAGTAGTAGTGCGGTGGGGATTGTTTACTGAGGGGTAGTAGTAGTGGGGTGGGGATTGTTTACTGAGGGGTAGGGTAGTAGTAGCGGGGTGGGGATTGTTTACTGATGGGTAGAGTAGTAGTAGTGGGGTGGGGATTGTTTACTGAGGGGTAGGGTAGTAGTAGTGGGGTGGGGATAGTTTACTGAGTGGTAGTAGTAGTGGGGTGGGGATTGTTTACTGAGTGGTAGTAGTAGTGGGGTGGGGATTGTTTACTGAGGGGTAGTAGTAGTGGGGAGGGGATTGTTTACTGAGGGGTAGTAGTAGTGTGGTGGGGATTGTTTACTGAGGGGTAGTAGTAGTAGTGTGGTGGGGATTGTTTACTGAGGGGTAGTAGTAGTGGGGTGGGGATTGTTTACTGAGGGGTAGTAGTAGTGGGGTGGGTATTGTTTACTGACGGGTAGTAGTAGTAGTGGGGTGGGGATTGTTAACTGATGGGTAGGGTAGTAGTAGTGGGGTGGGGATTGTTTACTGATGGGTAGGGTAGTAGTAGTGGGGTGGGGATTGTTTACTGGGGGGTAGTAGTGGTGGGGTGGGGATAGTTTACTGGGGGGTAGTAGTAGTGAGGTGGGGATTGTTTACTGAGGGGTAGTAGTAGTGGGGTGGGGATTGTTTACTGGGGGTAGTAGTGGTGGGGTGGGGATAGTTTACTGGGGGGTAGTAGTAGTGAGGTGGGGATTGTTTACTGAGGGGTAGTAGTAGTGGGGTGGGGATTGTTTACTGAGGGGTAGTAGTAGTGGGGTGGGGATTGTTTACTGATGGGTAGGGTAGTAGTAGTGGGGTGGGGATTGTTTACTGATGGGTAGGGTAGTAGTAGTGGGGTGGGGATTGTTTACTGAGGGGTAGTAGTAGTGGGGTGGGGATTGTTTACTGAGGGGTAGGGTAGTAGTAGTGGGGTGGGGATTGTTAACTGATGGGTAGGGTAGTAGTAGTGGGGTGGGGATTGTTTACTGATGGGTAGGGTAGTAGTAGTGGGGTGGGGATTGTTTACTGAGGGGTAGTACTAGTGGGGTGGGGATTGTTTACTGAGGGGTAGTAGTAGTGGGGAGGGGATTGTTTACTGAGGGGTAGTACTAGTGGGGTGGGGATTGTTTACTGAGGGGTAGTAGTAGTGGGGTGGGGATTGTTTACTGAGGGGTAGTAGTAGTAGTGGGGTGGGGATTGTTTACTGAGGGTAGTAGTAGTAGTGGGGTGGGGATTGTTTACTGAGGGGTAGTAGTAGTGGGGTGGGGATTGTTTACTGATGGGTAGGGTAGTAGTAGTGGGGTGGGGATTGTTTACTGATGGGTAGTAGTAGTGCGGTGGGGATTGTTTACTGAGGGGTAGTAGTAGTGGGGTGGGGATTGTTTACTGAGGGGTAGGGTAGTAGTAGCGGGGTGGGGATTGTTTACTGATGGGTAGAGTAGTAGTAGTGGGGTGGGGATTGTTTACTGAGGGGTAGGGTAATAGTGGTGGGGTGGGGATAGTTTACTGAGTGGTAGTAGTAGTGGGGTGGGGATTGTTTACTGAGTGGTAGTAGTAGTGGGGTGGGGATTGTTTACTGAGGGGTAGTAGTAGTGGGGAGGGGATTGTTTACTGAGGGGTAGTAGTAGTGTGGTGGGGATTGTTTACTGAGGGGTAGTAGTAGTAGTGTGGTGGGGATTGTTTACTGAGGGGTAGTAGTAGTGGGGTGGGGATTGTTTACTGAGGGGTAGTAGTAGTGGGGTGGGTATTGTTTACTGACGGGTAGTAGTAGTAGTGGGGTGGGGATTGTTTACTGATGGGTAGTAGTAGTGGGGTGGGGATTGTTTACTGAGGGGAATTAGTAGTGGGGTGGGGATTGTTTCCTGAGGGGTAGTAGTAGTAGTGTTGTGGGGATTGTTTACTGAGGGGAATTAGTAGTGGGGTGGGGTATGTTTACTGAGGGGTAGTAGTAGTAGTGGGGAGGGGATTGTTTACTGAGGGGTAGTAGTAGTGTGGTGGGGATTGTTTACTGAGGGGTAGTAGTAGTGGGGTGGGGATTGTTTACTGAGGCGTAGTAGTAGTAGTGGGGTGGGGATTGTTTACTGAGGGGTAGTAGTAGTAGTGTGGTGGGTATTGTTTACTGAGGGGTAGTAGTAGTGGGGTGGGGATTGTTTACTGAGGGTAGTAGTAGTAGTGGGGTTGGGATTGTTTACTGAGGGGTAGTAGTAGTGGGGTGGGGATTGTTTACTGAGGGGTAGTAGTAGTAGTGGGGTGGGGATTGTTTACTGAGGGGTAGTAGTAGTAGTGGGGTGGGGATTGTTTACTGAGGGGTAGTAGTAGTAGTGGGGTGGGGATTGTTTACTGAGGGGTAGTAGTAGTAGTGGGGTTGGGATTGTTTACTGAGGGGTAGTAGTAGTGGGGTGGGGATTGTTTACTGAGGGGTAGTAGTAGTAGTGGGGTGGGGATTGTTTACTGAGGGGTAGTAGTAGTAGTGGGGTGGGGATTGTTTACTGAGGGGTAGTAGTAGTGGGGAGGGGATTGTTTACTGAGGTGTAGTAGTAGTAGTGGGGTGGGGATTGTTTACTGAGGTGTAGTAGTAGTGGGGTGGGGATTGTTTACTGAGGGGTAGTAGTAGTAATGGGGTGGGGATTGTTTACTGAGGGGTAGTAGTAGTAGTGGGGTGGGGATTGTTTACTGAGGGGTAGTAGTAGTGGGGAGGGGATTGTTTACTGAGGGGTAGTAGTAGTGGGGTGGGGATTGTTTACTGAGGGGTAGTAGTAATGGGGTGGGGATTGTTTACTGAGGGGTAGTAGTAGTGGGGTGGGGATGGTTTACTGAGGGGTAGTAGTAGTGTGGTGGGGATTGTTTACTGAGGGGTAGTAGTAGTGGGGTGGGGATTGTTTAATGAGGGGTAGTAGTAGTGGGGTGGGGATTGTTTACTGATGGGTAGGGTAGTAGTAGTGGGGTGGGGATTGTTTACTGAGGGGTAGTAGTAGTGGGGTGGGGATTGTTTACTGAGGGGTAGTAGTAGTAGTGGGGTGGGGATTGTTTACTGAGGGGTAGGGTAGTAGTAGTGGGGTGGGGATTGTTTACTGAGGGGTAGTAGTAGTGGGGTGGGGATTGTTTACTGAGGGGTAGTAGTAGTGGGGTGGGGATTGTTTACTGAGGGGTAGTAGTAGTGGGGTGGGGATTGTTTACTGAGGGGTAGTAGTAGTGTGGTGGCGATTGTTTACTGAGGGGTAGTAGTAGTGGGGTGGGGATTGTTTAATGAGGGGTAGTAGTAGTGGGGTGGGGATTGTTTACTGAGGGGTAGTAGTAGTGAGGTGGGGATTGTTTACTGAAGGGTAGTAGTAGTGGGGTGGGGATTGTTTACTGAGGGGTAGTAGTAGTAGTGGGGTGGGGATTGTTTACTGGGGGGTAGTAGTAGTGGGGTGGGGATTGTTTGCTGGGGGGTAGTAGTAGTGGGGTGGGGATTGTTTACTGAGGGGTAGTAGTAGTGGGGTGGGGATTGTTTGCTGAGGGGTAGTAGTAGTGGGGTGGGGATTGTTTACTGACGGGTAGTAGTAGTAGTGGGGTGGGGATTGTTTACTGAGGGGTAGGGTAGTAGTAGTGGGGTGGGGATTGTTTACTGAGGGGTAGTAGTAGTGGGGTGGGGATTGTTTACTGAGGGGTAGGGTAGTACTAGTGGGGTGGGGATTGTTTACTGAGGGGTAGTAGTAGTAGTGGGGTGGGGATTGTTTACTGAGGGGTAGTAGTAGTGAGGTGGGGATTGTTTACTGAGGGGTAGTACTAGTGGGGTGGGGATTGTTTACTGAGGGGTAGTAGTAGTGGGGTGGGGATTGTTTACTGAGGGGTAGTAGTAGTAGTGGGGAGTGGATTGTTTACTGAGGGGTAGTAGTAGTGGGGTGGGGATTGTTTACTGAGGGGTAGTAGTAGTAGTGGGGTGGGGATTGTTTACTGAGGGGTAGTAGTAGTGGCGTGGGATTGTTTGCTGAGGGGTAGTAGTAGTGGGGTGGGGATTGTTTACTGAGGGGTAGTAGTAGTGGGGTGGGGATTGTTTACTGAGGGGTAGTAGTAGTGGGGTGGGGATTGTTTAATGAGGGGTAGTAGTAGTGGGGTGGGGATTGTTTACTGAGGGGTAGTTGTAGTGGGGTGGGGATTGTTCACTGAGGTGTAGTAATAGTGAGGTGGGGATTGTTTACTGAGGGGTAGTAGTAGTGAGGTGGGGATTGTTTACTCAGGGGTAGGGTAGTAGTAGTGGGGTGGGGATTGTTTACTGAGGGGTAGTAGTAGTGAGGTGGGGATTGTTTACTCAGGGGTAGGGTAGTAGTAGTGGGGTGGGGATTGTTTACTGAGGGGTAGAGTATTGAGGTGGGGATGGTTTTACTGAGGGGTGCGGTAGTGAGGTGGGGATTGTTTTACTGAAGATTGGGTAGTGAGGTGGGCATTGTTTACTGAGGGGTGGGGTGGTAGTAGTAGTTAGCTGGGGATTGTTTTACTGAGGGGGATTTTTGTAACAGATGCTAATCATATACCACTTCATAAGAATAATGACGATAATTTATGTTAATTTAAAATCTCTCTGGGATAAAAAGCCAGGAAAAAAGCAGAGCTCCAAATTCAAATACATTTCTATCAAACTTTCATTAAATCACACATGCAAGATAGAAAATTAAAGCTATACTTGTTATGAATCCAGCCAACATGTCAGATTTCAAAAAGGCTTTTCGGCGAAAGCAACGATGCTATTATCTGAGGATAGCACCATATTAAAGAAAGAGAGAAACCATACTTCGACCCTGCATGCGCAACACAAAACAGAGAAATAAAAATATAATTAATGCCTTACCTTTGACGAGATTCTTTTGTTGGCACTCCAATATGTCCCATAAACATCACAAATGGTCCTTTTGTTTGATTAATTCCGTCAATATATATCCAAAATGTCAATTTATTTGGCAGGTTTGATCCAGAAAAACACAGTTTCCAACTTGCTCAACGTGACTACAAATATCTCAAAAGTTACCTGTAAACTTTGCCAAAACATTTCAAACTACTTTTGTAATATAACTTTAGGCATTTTTTAACGTAAATAATCAATAAAATTGGAGACGGGATGATCTGTGTTCAATACAGGAAGAAAACAAACTGAAGCATGCTTTCTGGTTACTCGCCTCTATCAAACAGTACAGTTCAAGTGACCCTCTTTCAAGATGGCCGTACTTCTTCACTACACAAAGAAATAACCTCAACCAATTTCTAAAGACTGTTGACATCCAGTGGAAGTGATCGGAACTGCAAGAAGGTCCGTTAGAAATCTGTTTTCCGAATGAACATTCATTGAAAAGAGAGTGACCTCAAGAAAATAATCTGAATGGTTGTCCTCTGGGTTTCGCCAGCTAAGTTCTGTTATACTCACAGACATGATTCAAACAGTTTTAGAACGTTCAGATTGTTTCCCCTCCAAATCTACTAATAATATGCACATTTTATCTTCTTGGGATGAGTAGCAGGCAGTTGAATATGGGCATGCATTTCATCCGGACGTGAAAATACTGCCCCCTGTCACCAAGAAGTTAATTTTCATCCCAAAAACAATATATGTCAACAGAGAAAAGATTTGAAATAGAAAATCTAACTTAACACATCAATGGTGTAGATATATGTAATACAGAAGCACTAAATAATCTGGACACAAAACTAAAAGACTTTGAGGAACTTCACTTGTCAAGGTCTTCTAACCACTCCTGATGATGAGTTTTGTGATATCCTTCTCCACAACAAATCATGTTACACTATCTGCGACACTAGCAAAAAAAAGTGTGAAAGCCTAAATACACCTGACGAACTATAGATGGCAATTATTTATTTTCTGATGGGGAAAACCCTGGCCTTGATGGCATTCCAATGGAGATATATATCACCTTTATGAAGTACTGAAAGATCCATTACTATCATTTATAAATGGAAAACTGTCACACACAAACATAGGGACTGCAGCAAGAGCCAGGGAGCCCAGTGCAAAGACCAAGTCACTTTCAAAATGTGATGCCCCTCACCCTTCAACATTGCGAGAAAAAAAAGAGTATTGGCTAAATGTATTACTGGTGGAATATAAAAGGTCCTATCGGATATTATTTGTCAGGGTAAGATGGGATTCACAAAAATAAGTATATATTGGAGACAACATTTGATAATGGAAAACTATGAGAATACAAGGAAACCAGGTAAACTCTTTATAGCACATTTTTAGAAAGCCTTTGATACAGTCTAGAATCTGTTTATAATTGCCTGGACTTTTTTTCACTTTGGAGAATCTCAATTAAGATGGGTAAAAGTCATGTACAACAATCATTTATGTATAATAATAAGTAACCATTACTTCTCTGACAATTTTGAATTGTCAAGAGGTGTAAAACAAGGTTGCCCTCTGTCACCAAACCTATTTATTAGGGACATTGAACTGTTAGCTTTAAAAATCAGATCGAATGATGACATTAAGGGGAGAAACATGTATGGATGTTTCATTGTACACCGATGATTCAAGTTCTTTTTTCTTTTCTTTTAAATCCTCAATCTTCAACATTGAAGGGCCTCATCGAGGACCTCGATAATTTCTCCAGTTTCTCTGGATTATATTACAGATAGGGTCTCTAAAAGATATAAACTTTAGATTGACATGTGTTCTCCTGATTAAATGGGTGGATGGTGAATTCAATGTGCTTGGCAAATAATATGGCTAAACTCCAATATAATGATAGAAAAAAATATTTCTTAAAAAAATGCACAAGAAAGGTATAATATTTATGAAGGACATTGTAAACAAGGCCGGTAATACGGTCACACAAGCAACTAACCACAGTGTGTGGAGGTGTATGCATAATGCAAAATTATAACCAACTCATCTGCCACAAAATTGGAAGAGACAATTACTTAAAGAAGAAATTAAAGAATTTGTCTGTCTGCCACCCATAAAAAAATAATTAATTGCATACAATGATTAGTGCATTGGGAAAGTATTCAGACCCACACCTTACAGCCTTGTTATAAAGTGGATGAAATAATATTTTCCCTCATGAATCTACACACAATACCCCATAATATACACACAATACTACACACAATACCCCATAATATACACACAATACCCCCCAGACGTGCGTTGAAGATGTCGTTCCCATAGCAACGATTAAAACATTCCCAAACCAGAAATCGTGGATTGATGGCAGCATTCGCGTGAAACTGAAAGCGCAAACCACTGCTTTTAATCAGGGCAAGGTGACCGGAAACATGACCGAATACAAACAGTGCAGCTATTCACTCCGCAAGGCAATCAAACAAGCTAAGCGTCAGTATAGAGACAAAGTAGAATCTCAATTCAACAGCTCAGACACAAGAGGTATGTGGCAGGGTCTACAGTCAATCACGGATTACAAAAAGAAAACCAGCCCCGTCACGGTCCAGGATGTCTTGCTCCCAGGCACCCCGCCCTGTGCAACTGGGTACTGGACTTCCTGACGGGCCGCCCCCAGGTGGTGAGGGTAGGCAACAACATCTCCACCCCGCTGATCATCAACACTGGGGCCCCACAAAGGTGCGTTCTGAGCCCTCTCCTGTACTCCCTGTTCACCCACGACTGCGTGGCCACACACGCCTCCAACTCAATCATCAAGTTTGCGGACGACACAACAGTGGTAGGCTTGATTGCCAACAACGACGAGACGGCCTACAGGGAGGAGGTGAGGGCCCACGGAGAGTGGTGTCATGAAAATAACCTCACACTCAACGTCAACAAAACTAAGGAGATGATTGTGGACTTCAAGAAACAGCAGAGGGAACACCCCCCTATCCACATCGATGGAACAGTAGTGGAGAGGGTAGTAAGTTTTAAGTTCCTCGGCATACACATCACAGACAAACTGAATTGGTCCACCCATAAAGACAACATCGTGAAGAAGGCGCAGCAGCGCCTCTTCAACCTCAGGAGGCTGAAGAAATTTGGCTTGTCACCAGAAGCACTCACAAACTTCTACAGATGCACAATCGAGAGCATCCTGGCGGGCTGTATCACCGCCTGGTACGGCAACTGCTCCGCCCACAACCGTAAGGCTCTCCAGAGGGTAGTGGGGTCTGCACAACGCATCACCGGGGGCAAACTACCTGCCCTCCAGGACACCTACACCACCCGATGTTACAGGAAGGCCATAAAGATCATCAAGGACAACAACCACCCGAGCCACTGCCTGTTCACCCCGCTATCATCCAGAAGGCGAGGTCAGTACAGGTGCATCAAAGCTAACATCTAACATTGAGTGGCTGCTGCCAACAAACTGACTCAACTCCAGCCACTTTAATAATGGGAATTGATGGGAAATGATGTAAAATATATCACTAGCCACTTTAAACAATGCTACCTAATATAATGTTTACATACCCTACATTATTCATCTAATATGTATACGTATATACTGTACTCTATCATCTACTGCATCTTTATGTAATACATGTATCACTAGCCACTTTAACTATGCCACTTAGTTTACATACTCATCTCATATGTATATACTGTACTCGATACCATCTACTGTATCTTGCCTATGCTGCTCTGTACCATCACTCATTCATATATCTTTATGTACATATTCTTTATCCCTTTGCACTTGTGTGTATGAGACAGTAGACAGTAGAATTATTCGTTAGATTACTTGTTGGTTATTACTGCATTGTCGGAACTAGAAGCACAAGCATTTCGCTACACTCGCATTAACATCTGCTAACCATGTGTATGTGACAAATAAAATTTGATTTGATTTTGATTTTGATTTGAATGTTTCTACAACTTGATTGGTGTCCACATGTGGTAAATTCAATTGATTGGATATGATTTGGAAAGGCACACACCTGTCTATATAAGGTCCCAATGTTGACAGCTCATGTCAGAGCAGAAAATCAAACCATGAGGTTGAAGGAATTGTCCGCAGAGCTCCGAGACAGGACTGTGTCGAAGCACAGATCTGGGGAAGGGTACCAAAAAATGTCTGCAGCATTGAAGGTCCCCAAGAACCAAGTGCCCTCTATTTCTTAAATGAAAGAATTTTGGAACAACAAAGATTTTTTCTAGAGCTGGCTGCCTGGCAAAACTGAGCAATCGGGGGAGGTGGGCCTTGGTCAGGGAGGTGACCAGGAACCCGATGGTCACTCTGACAGAGCTTCATAGTTCCTCTGTGGAGATGGGAGAACCTTCAAGAAGGACAACCATCCCTGCAGCACTCCACCAATCAGGGCTTTATGGGGGAGTGGCCACACGGAAACCACTCCTCAGTAAAAAGCACATGACAGCCCGCTCAGAGTTTGACAAAAGGCACCTGAAGGACTCAGACCATCGGATACAAGATTCTCTCGTCTGATGAAACCAAGATTAAATTATTTGGCATGAATGCAAAGCATCACATCTGGAGGAAACCTGGCACCATCCCTACGGTGAAGCATGGTGGTGGAGGTATCATGCTGTGGAGATGTTATACAGTAGCGGGGACTGGGAGACTAGTCAGGATTGAGGGAAAGATTAACGGTGTGAAGTACAGAGAGATCCTTGATGAAAACCTGCTCAGTACCTAAGACTGGGCAATGGTTCACCTACCAACAGGACAGTGACCCTACTCACACAGCCAAGACAACGCAGGAGTGGCTTCTGGACAAGCCTCTGAATGTCCTTGAGTGGCCCAGCCAGAGCCCGGACTTGAACCCGATCTAACATCTCTGGAGAGACCTAAAAATAGCTCTGCATCAATGCTCCCCATCCAACCTGACAGCTTGAGAGGATCTGTAGAGAAGAATGGGAGAAACTCCCCAAATACAGGTGTAACAAGCTTGTATCGTCATACACAATAAGACTCGAGGCTGTAATCACTCCCACAAGTGCTTCAACAAAGTACTGAGTAAAAGGTCTGAATACTTATGTAAATGTGATATTTCAGTTTTTTATTTTTTATTCATTGCAAACATTTCAAAAACTGTGTTTTTTCTTTGTCATTACGGGTTATTGTGTGTAGATTGATGAGGGAAAAAAACATTTTAATACATTTTAGAATAAGGCTGTTATGTAACAATGTTTGGAAAAAGAGAAGGGGTCTCAATACTTTCTGAATGTACTGTATATCAAAACAAAATCAGTTTCCCTTAGTCAAAATGTTTGACAGTAATGTCGTAAAAAATTCAAGTCAGTTGAGAACAGGTCTTTGATGTTACAATGCCTTGGCATCGGGGTTCACAAATTAATATTTAAAACAACAATTGACTCATCAACCCGTCCATTTCAATTTAAGCCTTTATATAAAATACTTGCTACAAAAACAATGCTCAATATATGGGGCATTGAACAGTCAGCCTTGTGCAGACTCTGCCACAAGGGAACAGAATCAAAAGAACATATTTCTGGTTCTGATCATCGATGACTTGCTCGTGGAGTCAGGTCCAGGAATGGCTGTTATGTCATTATATCTGTATTATTAAGGGATCTGAAAAACCACCATCAGTCAATGAGAAAAATCATTATAGTCTGGGCTAAAATATCGATTTTTAGGGCAATACAGTGGAAATGTTACTAATAGGGAGGTTCAAGACCCTCGTATGACCCTCATAGTAAAATGGAGGGATGTATTGCAAAAGGAAACAGCATAATGGCATTACACTGGGAAAGATGGGTTGATCGGTGGATATCAGAGTGTTGGAGTTAACATCAGAATGGTATTATACTGGGAAAGATGGGTTGATCTGTGGACATCAGAGTGTTGGAGTTAACATCAGAATGGTATTATAATCGGCTGTGGGTGAAAATCCAGAATTTGAAGAAAGAGGAAATTAGGAATATATGTATAATTATTTAACTACAGGTGCATGTATAATTATTTAACTACAGGAACATGTATAATTATTTAACTACAGGTACAGTATAATTATTTAACTACAGGTACAGTATAATTATTTAACTACAGGGACGGTATAATTATTTAACGAGAGGTACATGTATAATTATTTAACTACAGGTACGGTATAATTATTTAACTACAGGAACATGTATAATTATTTAACTACAGGTACAGTATAATTATTTAAATAGAGGTACATGTATAATTATTTAAATAGAGGTACATGTATAATTATTTAACTAGAGGTACGGTATAATTATTTAACTACAGGTACGGTATAATTATTTAACGAGAAGTACATGTATAATTACTTAACTACAGGTACAGTATAATTATTTAACTACAGGTACAGTATAATTATTTAACTACAGGGACGGTATAATTATTTAACGAGAGGTACATGTATAATTATTTAACTACATGTACAGTATAATTATTTAACTAGAGGTACATGTATAATTATTTAACTACAGGTACAGTATAATTATTTAACTAGAGGTACAGTACACTTATTTAACTAGAGGTACATGTATAATTATTTAACTAGAGTTACATGTATAATTATTTAACTAGAGTTACATGTATAATTATTTAACTAGAGGTACATGTATAATTATTTAACTACAGGTACATGTATAATTATTTAACTACAGGTACAGTACAATTATTTAACTAGAGGTACGTGTATAATTATTTAACTACAGGTACAGTATAATTATTTAACTAGAGTTACGTGTATAATTATTCAACTAGAGGTACATGTATAATTATTTAAATACAGGTACATGTATAATTATTTAACTACATGTGCAGTATAATTATTTAACTAGAGGTACCGTACATTTGCACAAAAATAGCTGGAAGTAGCAGTAGAAGTGTTGCCTGTTTGTTTAGTCAAATCAGGGGAGGGATGATAGGGGGATTAGGAAATATGCAAACAATTAAATTGATACAACCCACAATTTATCTGCAATATTAAAGCTGATCTACCTCCACTGAAAGTGAATGAGTTAATAAAATATTCAGGTGTGTATGTTTGTACTGCTAGCCTGCATCGGAATGCTTTTACAAGCATGTCGCTACACTCGCATTAACATCTGCTAACCATGTGGATGTGACAAATACAATTTGATTGGAATTTGATTTGAGTGAATGGATTGAAACAGTTTTCACTTCTGCTCTCCTCTCCTCATCCACCTTCCCTTTTCATCAATTCCATTACAGGAGGGTAATGTCCTGTGATGTAATGGTATACAGAAGGGTGACCGTGTGTGTGTGTGTGTGTGTGTGTGTGTGTGTGTGTGTGTGTGTTAGTTTGTGTGCAATGTAATTTCGAGGGGTGTTGTCCAGGTGTAATGTCCCACTGAGCAGGGTGTCATCTCTAATGGGGTGTGATAATGAAACATCATAGGAACCCAACTCCTGCTATTCCTCCTCTCCATTCTATATTCATCTCCTTTCCTCTTATGACCTCAGAGCATCACACCTAACTCTGTCTGTTCTGCCATTTCTTTCTAATTCCCCTCTATTCAACTCCCTTTGCTCCTACTGGTTGCACAACATCACAGACTTAACACTGCCCTACATCACAATCTCTCTCTCATCCTGAGAGGTTTGATCTACATCGCCCCAGACGTTCTCTCTAAAATCACTTTTATACAGCCTGTGCAGTGTTACTTTTTTTGATTTGCTTGGTTTCTCTTTTCAATGCCCGCTCAAACGGTCTCGCACGCACACGCGCGCGCACACACACACACATATAAACGGACACGCACACACGCACACACACACACATATAAACGTACACGCACACACGCACACACACACATATAAACGGACACGCACACACGCACACACACACATATAAACGGACACGCACACACGCACACACACACATATAAACGGACACGCACACACGCACACACACACATATAAACGGACACGCACACACGCACACACACACATATAAACGGACACGCACACACGCACACACACACATATAAACGGACACGCACACACGCACACACACACACACACTCTCACAGGTAAGAGGGTCAGATGATGACAGCAGTAACTCTATCAGAGTGCAGAATGTGTACGCCTATGCACAGCAGTCTTCAAGAATAATGGAATTCTAGAATTTGGAATTCTCCACAAACGGATCAAGCAATTTCTCAAACCGTCACCATATTCAAATGAATAGGGAATGCGCACAGTACGTTGAGCCACGTAGGGTGTTGACTACGGGAAGGTGTGCGTTTGGGCTGTGAGTCCCCTGGGTATGGGGGTCTCAGAGCTGCGTAGCTATGTCAAAATGGGACACTCAACTACCGTATAGTCACCTACCGCGTCTATTTGTCTGTTTTTCAACATTTTTACTAATTAATTACAAATGAAAAGCTGAAATGTATTGAGTCAATAAGTATTCAACCCCTTTGCTATGGCAAGCTATGGCAAGCCTACTGTTCAGGTTTAAAAATGTGCTTAAAAACTCTCGAGACTCCGCCCCTTTTCTCCTAAAATGACATACCCAATTCTAACTGCCTGTAGCTCAGGTCCTGAAGCAAGGATATGCATATTCTTTGAACGAAAACACTTTGAAGTTTGTGGAAATGTGAAAGGAATGTAGTAGAATATAACACAATACATCTGGCAAAACATAATACAAAGAAAAAAACAACCGTTATTTTGTAATTTTTTTGTACCATCATCGTACCGTCATCGTAATAATGTATTATTCCAGCCCAGGTGCAATTTAGATTCTGTCCACTAGATGGCAGCAGTGTATGTGCAACATTTTAGACTGATCAAATTAACCATTGCATTTCTGTTAAAAATGTTGTATCAAGAATTCCCAAATGTGCCTAATTGATTAATTAATAACTTACTGCAACAATGAGCAAAGCAATTCAATTTTTGGCCTAAAAGTGTTATGTTTGAGGCAAATCCAATATAACACATTACTGAGTATCCCCTCATATTTTCAAGCATGGTGGTGGCTGCATCATGTTATGGGTATGTTTGTAATCATTAAGGACTGGGGAGATTTTCAGGATAAAAAAAATTGAATGGAGCGAAGCTCAGCCAACATGCTAGAGGAGAACTTGGTTCAGTCTGCTTTCCAACAGATACTGGGAAATGAATTCACCTTTCTGCAGGACAATAACCTAAAACACAAGTCCAAATTTACACTGGAATTGCTTACCAAGAAAACAGTGAATTTCCATAATGGCCTATTACAGTTTTGACTTAAATCTACTTAAAAATCCATGGCAAGACCTGAAAATGGTTGTCTACAATGATTAACAACTAATTTGATGGAACTTTAAGTATTTTGAAAAGAATAATGAGTAAATATTGTACAATCCAGGTGTGGAAAGCCCTTAGCGACTTACCCAGAATGCCTCACAGCTGTAATTGCTGCCAAAGGTAATTCTAATAGGGATTGACTCAGTGGGTTGAATACTTATCTAATCAAGATATATTAGTGTTTATTTTTCATAATTTTTTTACATTTGACATTATTGAGTATTTTGTGTAGATCGTTGACAAAGAAAATGACAATTCATTACATTTTAATTCCACTTTGTAACACAACAAAATGTGGAAAAAGTTGGGGGGGGTGAATGCTTTCTGAAGGCTCTGTATTGAGGAGTGATCATCCTTATCATTCACATCACATACTTGTTAGAACAGTGTATAGTTCATCTTCAAACCCACAGTGGGAAATGTAATTCATTAGTTCCTATGATTAGTGATCAGTAGATTTGTGTTTTTAGTGTACCTCTGTCCTAACTCTTCCCTCGTTCAAGGAGTAGTTATCTTCTGTCGCGGTTTGAGAGGAAGGGGCTCGTTCCAAAAGCTCTCTGTCTTTCATGACTGTTTCAATCAACTTCCTAGAATCTGGAGGACAAGCCAGTTTATTTGTTCTTTGATTGCTCAATTCATTCATTCAGAATAATTGTCTGATGAGCATGCAGCTCCATTCTGTAGTGTTCCTGTCTGTAGTGTTCCTGTCTGTCAGCATCACTCTCCCCATGCTGTCTGTAGTGTTCCTGTCTGTAGTGTTCCTATCTGTAGTGTTCCTGTCTGTAGTGTTCCTGTCTGTCAGCATCACTCTCCCCATGCTGTCTGTAGTGTTCCTGTCTGTAGTGTTCCTATCTGTAGTGTTCCTGTCTGTAGTGTTCCTGTCTGTAGTGTTCCTATCTGTAGTGTTCCTGTCTGTAGTGTTCCTGTCTGTCAGCATCACTCTCCCCATGCTGTCTGTAGTGTTCCTGTCTGTAGTGTTCCTATCTGTAGTGTTCCTGTCTGTAGTGTTCCTGTCTGTCAGCATCACTCTCCCCATGCTGTCTGTAGTTTTCCTGTCTGTAGTGTTCCTGTCTGTAGTGTTCTTGTCTGTCAGCATCACTCTACCCATGCTGTCTGTAGTTTTCCTTTCTGTAGTGTTCCTGTCTGTAGTGTTCCTGTCTGTCAGCATCACTCTCCCCATGCTGTCTGTAGTGTTCCTGTCTGTAGTGTTCCTATCTGTAGTGTTCCTGTCTGTAGTGTTCCTGTCTGTCAGCATCACTCTCCCCATGCTGTCTGTAGTTTTCCTGTCTGTAGTGTTCCTGTCTGTAGTGTTCCTGTCTGTCAGCATCACTCTCCCCATGCTGTCTGTAGTTTTCCTGTCTGTAGTGTTCCTGTCTGTATTGTTCCTGTCTGTAGTTTTCCTGTCTGTAGTTTTCCTGTCTGTCAGCATCACTCTCCCCATGCTGTCTGTAGTTTTCCTTTCTGTAGTGTTCCTGTCTGTAGTGTTCCTGTCTGTCAGCATCACTCTCCCCATGCTGTCTTGTTCCTTTTCTGATTAAAAAGAGTCCAGCCAAAAAAGAAAATTAATGGACCCCCCCACCCCCCCAAAAAAATCCTTTGATGCTTGGACAAAAGGAGTTTGTGGAGAGTACAATACCATTTCCTTGGCTGGGTTTGTTACTCTGGACAGCCTACTGTGTGTGTGTGTGTGTGTGTGTGTGTGTGTGTGTGTGTGTGTGTGTGTGTGTGTGTGTGTGTGTGTGTGTGTGTGTGTGTGTGTGTGTGTGTGTGTGTGTGTGTGTGTGTGTGTGTGTGTTATACATCCTGAATAATACTGTTTGTCTGCATCCAGAGAAAAATACAGTGATTTTCAATGTGATTTTCTGGATTTTTATTTTAGATTCCATCTCTCACAGTTGAAGTGTACATATGATAAAAATAACAGACCTCTACATGCTTTGTAAGTAGGAAAACCTGCAAAATCGGCAGTGTATCAAATACTTGTTCTCCCCACTGTATAAATATATGGATGAACAATGATCGAGTGGCATATGCAAGATGCAATAGATGGTATAAAATACAGTATATACATATGGGATGAGTAATGTAAGATTTTTAAACATTATTAAAGTGCCATTATTAAATTGACTAGTGAGTGATCCATTTATTAAACTGGTCAATGATTTCAAGTATGTATCTAGGCAGCAGCCTCTCTGTGTTAGTGATGGCTGTTTAACATTCTGATGGCCTTGAGATAGAAGCTGTTTCTCAGTCTCTCGGTCCCTGCTTTGATG
>NC_088243.1:83823741-83841241 GCF_036934945.1 Oncorhynchus masou masou
AGATACATCATGATACCAGTAGGCCTATAGATACATCATGATACCAGTAGGACCTATAGATACATCATGATACCAGTAGGCCCTATATATACATCATGATACCAGTAGGACCTATAGATACATCATGATACCAGTAGGCCTATAGATACATCATGATACCAGTAGGACCTATAGATACATCATGATACCAATAGGCCTATATATACATCATGATACCAATAGGCCTATATATACATCATGATACCAGTAGGACCTATAGATACATAATGATACCAGTAGGCCTATAGATACATCATGATACCAGTAGGACCTATAGATACATCATGATACCAGTAGGACCTATTGATACATCATGATATCAGTGGTCATGCTGATGGTGAGTTTTGTACTTAACAGCTGTACTATGTACTCATCAATCCACATGCATTCTAACATCATTTCTCTCTGCTCTGGAAAAATATTACTTTCTGCTCATCCCAGAAACCAGGCTACCATGTTTGATCAATGTCTTGCCAGAAACCAGGCTACCATGTTTGATCACTGTCTTGCCTGAAACCAGGCTACCATGTTTGGTCATTATCTTGCCAATGTTGGTTCATGTGCTCTGGGTTTGAAATGGTTTCCTCAGGTTATAATGTCAAATTATTGATTATTGTCACAAAGAGATGTATCTTCTCATGAAGACACAGAGAAAGAACGAGAGAGAGGGAGAGAGGGAGAGAGGGAGAGAGAGAGAGAGGGACAGAGGGAGAGAGAGAGAGGGACAGAGGGAGAGAGAGAGAGGTTGGAGTGAGGGAGCGAGAGAGAGGTTGGAGAGTTGGAGAGAGAAAGATATTGAGAGAGAGAGAGGGAGAGAGAGAGAGGGAGAGAGAGAGAGAGAGAGAGAGAGAGAGGGACAGAGGTACAGAGGGAGAGAGAGAGGGACAGAGGGAGAGAGAGAGAGAGGTTGGAGAGAGAGAGAGAGAGTGAGAGAGAGGTTGGAGAGAAAGAGAGTGAGAGAGAGGGACAGAGGGAGAGAGAGAGAGAGGGACAGAGGGAGAGAGAGAGGGAGGGACAGAGGGAGAGAGAAAGAGATGGAGAGAGAGGGACAGAGGGAGAGAGAGAGAGAGGGACAGAGGGAGAGAGAGAGACAGGGACAGAGGGAGAGAGAGAGAGGGACAGAGGGAGAGAGAGATAGAGAGAGGTTGGAGAGAAGGAGAGAGAAATAGATAGAGAGGGAGAGAAAAGAGTGTTCAGATGGCCAATGAAGACGTCAATGAGATTCTTAATCAATTTAAATGGGAGACGGTCAGAGGCAGCAGATGGTTCTGTAGAAATATTGATCCAGGCCTGACCCTTACACTATCTAACTGCTCAATAGCCAGCCATTAAATAAAACAACTTGTTCTCATCCTGTTTTTCAGAAGGCATTAAAGCTACTGGAGCTGAGTTACATACAGAACCAGTCAAACATTTGGACACACCTACTCATTAAAAGGTTGTTCTTTATTTTTACTATTTTCTACATTGACAAATAGTAGGGAAGATATCAAAACTATGAAAAAACACATATGGAATCATGTAGTAGGCAAAAGTTGTTAAAGAATTCCAAATATATTGTATATTCTTCAAAGCCACCCTTTGCCTTGATGACAGCTTTGCACACTCTTGGCATTCTCTCAACCAGCTTCTCCTGGAATGCTTTTCCAAAATTCTGTGAGCACTTGTTGGCTACTATTCTTTCACTCTGCGGTCCAACTCATCCCAAACCATGTCCGTTGGGTTGAGGTTGGGGGATTGTGGTGGCCAGGTCATGTGATGCAGCACTCCATCACTCTGCTCTTTGCTCAAATAGCCCTTACACAGCCTGGAGGTGTGTTGGGTCATTGTCCTTGTGAAAAACAAATTATATTCCCACTAAGCCCAAACCAGATAGGATGGGGTATCGATGCAGAATGCTGCGGTAGCCATGCTGGTTAAGTGTGCCTTGAACCACACATGCGGAGATCATATGTTCACCTACTCAGTGTCTCACACACGGGGGTTGGATACAGATACAGAAATCTCACATTTGGACTCATCACACCAAAGGACAGATTTCAACAGGTCTAATGTCCATTGTTTGTGTTTCTTGGCCCAAGCAAGTCTCTTCTTATTGGTGTCCTTTAGTAGTGGTTTCTTTGCAGCAATTCGACCATTAAGTCCTGATTCACACAGTCTCCTCTGAACAGTTGATGTTGACATGTGTCTGTTACTTGAACTCTGTGATGCATTTATATGTGCTGCAATTTCTGAGGCTGGTAACTGTAATGAACTGATCCTATACAGCAGAGGTAACTCTGGGTCTTCCATTCCTGTGGAAAGAATGTCGAGAGCGTGCGAAGCTGTCATCAAGGCAAAGGGTGGCTACTATGAAGAATCTAAAATAGAACATATATTTTTGATTTGATTGCTACATGATTCCATATGTGTTATTTCATAGTTTTGATGTCTTCACTATTATTCTACAATTTGGAAAATAGTACAAATAAAGAAAAACCCTTGAAAGAGTAGGGGTGAACTTTTGACTGGCACTGTAGTTCACATGTGGCTTTGTTGTATGTTGCAAAACAGGCAATGTCCTTTCAGATGAAACGATAGATTGATAGATGATTACTGAAGGCATTGCTGTGTGTGTGTGTGTGTGTGTGTGTGTGTGTGAGAGTGTGTGTGTGTGTGTGTGAGTGTGTGTGTGTGTGTGTGTGTGTGTGTGTGTGTGTGTGTGTGTGTGTGTGTGTGTGTGTGTGTGTGTGTGTGTGTGTGTGTGTGTGTGTGTGTGTGTGTGTGTGTGTGTGTCTGTGTCTGTGTGTGTGTGTGTCTGTGTCTCTGTGTGTGTCTGTCTGTCTGTCTGTCTGTCTGTGTGTGTGTGTGTGTGTGTCTGTGTCTGTGTCTGTGTCTGTGTCTGTGTCTGTGTGTGTGTGTGTCTGTGTGTCTGTCTGTCTGTCTGTCTGTCTGTCTGTCTGTCTGTCTGTCTGTCTGTCTGTCTGTCTGTCTGTCTGTCTGTCTGTCTGTCTGTCTGTCTGTCTGTCTGTCTGTCTGTCTGTCTGTCTGTCTGTCTGTCTGTCTGTCTGTCTGTCTGTCTGTCTGTCTGTCTGTCTGTCTGTGTGTGTGTGTGTGTGTGTGTGTGTGTGTGTGTGTGTGTGTGTGTGTGTGTGTGTGTGTGTGTGTGTGTGTGTGTGTGTGTGTGTGTGTGTGTGTGTGTGTGTGTGTGTGTGTGTGTGTGTGTGTGTGTGTGTGTGTGTGTGAATAATCTCCCCTGTGCAGGTAAACATACATTCATACAATTAAAAGCACAGAAACATGTTTTTTTTTCTATACAAGTTTATTTACAAAAATGTATGAAAATTCTCTTTTACAGCTCCTCACTAATGACGATCATTAATGATATACACACATGCAGATTCGGACTCTTCTTGTAGTAGTCACTAAGCTGCTTGGCAATTCTCTCTGTGTGAAGTGAACTTACAAAATAAAATAAACTGTCTCACTAAAGAATAACCATGGTTGTGTTTCTACTGTAGAATCGGATGTAAGTTAGAAGAGCTTGTAATAAGTAATTACGTATTTTACATGCAATTTCTTAGAAACATTCGGAAACCCATCATTTTCTTGTGTAGTCTTAATAAATAAATCTAATTTAAATAAATGTACACGCCTCTTTCTTTACAAATGTTTATTTCCTATTTCTTCCCTTTTAAAGTTTTTTTTTTTTTTTTTGTATGTTAAACTATCTTTCCACGGTTTTAGGTGATTAAATGTCTTCCTAAATCCTAATGAAGTCACAGTCTTTTGAACAGAAAAGGGAAATGTCGTAAGCGTAAGTGCCTTGTTGTAATCCATGGTCTCATTGTAATTATTTATATTATTTATTTATTTCATTAACTAAGTAAATTCACCAAACACTAATAATGAAATTAAAATGGAAAGCAAATCATCAAACCACAGCTTATTCGTTGATAAATACCAAGGTCATCCATAATAACTACAGGTAAAAAGCCATTACTGTTTAAATTGCAGTTCATCTACTATTGAATGTCCCATCTGGTTTGGTTTTAGTTGCTTGTACAGAAGACTTGAATGATTTTAGGTTACATGAACATCCAGTTTACAAACAGCCTATTTTGGAGCGACACCGTGTGAGTGAGTTTTCTCTTCATATTCTAC
This sequence comes from Oncorhynchus masou masou, assembly GCF_036934945.1. Taxonomy (NCBI): domain Eukaryota; kingdom Metazoa; phylum Chordata; class Actinopteri; order Salmoniformes; family Salmonidae; genus Oncorhynchus; species Oncorhynchus masou. The sequence continues at coordinate 83,827,924 of NC_088243.1, forward strand.
ACACCATAAAACACACTGGGAGAGGTACTCATCTATGAAACTTGCTCAGACAGTCCTCTGCATTCTTTAATTAACCCTGTTGGCAGTATATTTGTATTGTGAGATGGTCTGTTTTAAGAAGTGTACATCCAAATGCTGCATCTCACATTCATCTCTTTCAAGAGTCCCTGTGTGTACGTCCAGAATGTCATCCTATTAGGCTCTAGTCAGAAGAGGCTCTAGTCAGAAGTAGTGCACTACATAGGGAATAGGGGGCCATTTCAGATGCACTACCAGTACCTGGTCTCAGAGTCGTGGACAACAACAATACAATATAATTTTTGCTCCAGCATATTTAACCAATTGATTCATTGTTCAAAACAATTCCTAGGTCACAGCAATATAACAAGCTATCTTCTAATAATAAGTGACTTACTGTACAGTGCCTACAATAAACGTATTTAAAACACATTTAACCAGTAAAAACCTGGCCTGCAAGAATAATTAGGATAATCTGATCAAATTCCCTTAGCAGAAAAAAAAAATTATCATCTGTAGTATCGTATTCATTTTCTGTACGGGCACTTGGAAATGTGCTTGGGGTGCAAGTGATGGCTTTAGGTATCTCTCTCTCTTTTGTCTTCTTAGTTCGTTACAGCATCTCAAATAAATGTACATAAAACAATCCTGTCTTTCTGTTTACTTGTCTGTTTAGTTGTTTAGTTGTTTAGTTGTTTGTGTGTTTGTGAGTTGTGATTAGTTGCATTGTTCTAAGTAATTCTGTGAGTCTCTGAGTGTTTCATACATAAGGCACTGGAGTAAACCGATTTAAGTTCTTCACGCCACCAGTCCTGTCATGTCTTCATTGCAGATTATCGTGGCCATTTTCCGCCAGGAGAGGATTTATCTGCAGTTGAGGAAACCCCCATCCAGACGTGTTCATGTTCTTTCATCGTGGGGTCAGTAGTCACAGTCGTTGGTAAGGGGTACCGTACCTGGTCTAGCTGACGTGTATGATACCTGTCTTACAGGAAGGAAGTACAGGGATAACATCAATTGCATTTACTTGATTCCTCGCGTCCTCTCTCCTTTGCCTCCTTCTCAAAACCAATTGGATGAGAAGTCAGTGGTCCCTCCCCTCTGACCTTCTCATTCGATTAGTTTTGAGGCGAGGGGACGTGAGGAATCAATGAAATGCAATTTGAAATTCTCACACAGTGACACATGGGTGATAGGTCTGTTACATGGTGGATGAGATGAGATGTATCATTAGGTTGGAACGGTTGAGTCATGATGTGTGCCAGTATTACTTGGGACATTAGCTTAGCTATTAACGATTAGCAGATGCCGCTAGGACATTCTATCGAGTAAACTGAAACATTAAGCTCAATAAAGTGTGAGTGTTTACGAGATATGCTGATAATGCTGATTTCATTTGTTTTTTCGGATAAAAAAAGGGGCTTAGGTGGTGGGCGAGGCAGGGGGTGTGGAAGGGGGCAAGGCCGGCCAGTTGGGGCGGCTGGATTTATAAATAATTTAGAGGCCCCCATCTTGACAGTGTAAAGAAATATTAGTATTAGTATTCATATTTGTCCCGAAAAAACACTTAGGCGGCCAACAAAAGGATGTACCTGTAGTCATACACAGTATATAGCAATGTCAAATCTAACAGTGTTCATGAATTGTGAATGTAATGTTGGGTTGTCTGTTGTGGGTATGTCCAAGTCAAGAGTGATAAAGTGTTACCAAATCACACCAACAGCTTGACAAAAACACAAACAAACAAATGAATCATTCAACACCAACGACACCACCAGAAGAAACTAAATGATTCAGATGTCACAGAGACAGAATCAGGAAGAGAGCAGCGTCGTCATTACCCTTAGATCTTAACGCTCTCTGTCCCATACACGTTGTAGCCTTCTCTGTACGTGGCAAAGTTCTGGGGGTTGGTCGGGGGAGCTGGCTTCAACTTCTCAGCATTCTTTGCTAGTTTGAGCCGTTTGGTTTCTGCACGCGATTTGTAACAGAACTCAATCAGAGCCACCATCATGGCCAGCCCCAGCCCTCCAACCAGAATATAGAAGACTCCAGCCACATTGCTCAGGCTGAGAGCACTTGTCTTGTCCTGGGGAAGGTGAAGATCATAGTTAGAGCGTTTGCGGTGGAGAGAGTTCTGTAGAGAACAGTGCAGCCTACCAGTATGGCTCTAAAGCAAAGTATTTATAGGCCTCCAATTGATCCTTACAGTCTTGTTGAAATAACAGTCGAATACCTAACACTTGGTAACTCACATGGATACTCTATTATCAGACCCCTTCTACAAACTCTCTCTCTGAGATTGAAATGTTTCTGATGCTACCAATGGCAGATCATACTACAGACTCCAGAGGCTAATAGCAACGGAAGGTTGACAAAAGTAAAGGATGGCTGAGGTTGACTCTAGAAGAGGTCTGGACTGGTTTTTCTATAGTGGTGCAAGAAGTTGTGAGGAACATCTGAACACCATAGTCAGACCACTCTCCGATGAAGGAGAGACGAGTCACCACTTTAGTTTGATCTAGGTGAATGTAGAGCTTCCCCTATTCTACAGGTCTTCTTCCATATAAGGAAGCTGCGGTCAGTGACTCACAGGTCAACATTTCAAGCCTTGAAGTCCTGAAAGAATAAAATGCCTTGGTACACTGTGATACTGTGTAGTCAAATCTCTCTGACATCAAAACAATCCCCAAAGCCATTTTAACAACGGATTCAAACCATTCTGCTGCTGCTTATTTCCCAAACATGTTGATTGAAAATTTGTTCATGAGAGTTTTACCATTTGCAGTTTAACCCTTTGAGGTTTGACTGAGAGTCTGTGGAAAATAGATCTGTTAGTTCATTAGTCTGGCGATGGTCTCAGAGGGTTAAATAAGAGGTTTATTACGTTCTTAGACTTCATGTGGGGTGGAAACAACAAGATCTCTTCATTGCAACTCCTTGATCAGACAAAAAGCTGAAAAACACCCCACGGGGCTGTAACTTCTTACTGAAGTTAATTGGAAACTGTTGCTCACAACAAGAACACTTTGTTTGTTCACCCCAAAACAGGAAGCCAAAGAACCCAATAGATACATTTCCATGCAATCTAGTAACAACACAGATAAATCAAATTTTAATTAAACGTTTTAGTAAATAGAAACAGCAGCATAATGGTAAGAATATCATGAATGTAAAGTGTGAAAATGAGCAAAAATAGCACTTAATGTCAACAGCTAGTCAACAACTATTCAACAATGGCATTTGATTATTTTACTCAATTTACAATTTCCCCAAGCATATCCTAATGTCATTTACCATTACAGTTTGTGTGGGGGAAAAAATCATTACCTATTTCTATAAAAATTACTTTAACATTAACATTAGACCCCCCAAATAAATGACAAAATATTTTTGGGATGTGATTAGAATTGGGGAAATAGTGCATTATGGATTTGAGCCACTCTCCATTTTTGTTACATGTATGTGGCATAATGTTGTGTGTATGAATAAATAACATACTAGGAGGTAAAGGGATAGACAGTATAGCTGATCTAGATGTTTTAGTATAGTTTAGTATTTGTTCATATGAACACTGGGAATCAGCACAGAAGACCTGCAGAGACTGACCTTACTTCCAGAGTCCTTGGTTCCACATTCACCCTTATCGTACCACCATTTGTTTTTCAGCTTGTCTAAGATGCCTTGTTCACTGAGTTTCAATACGGCAAGGTTTACAGGAGTTCTTCACGTGGGAAATAACATAAATAACATCATATTATGTTATTTTATGTTATTCATAACTTCATAGCTTACATTATGTCATCACAAAGCGATCGAGCAGGACTCCTGGCCATTGTCACATCACAGAGAACAGGCATTCTAGTCTATTACCTTGTCGTCATTGACCAGCCCTAGTCTAGGGCCAGGGCCTGCTCCTATCGCTTCGAGTAATCGGCAGACGCTGGTAACAGGACGAGCAGGTACTGACTGTACACTCTGCTGGTCTGAGATTATCTAACGCTGAGGAAGGTATTTGTTTGTGGGCACAGCAGAGTAGATGTCTGACCAGCACTTAACAAGTTTGATCCAACTAGAACCTTCTCTTGACTAACAGTAGCAGTAAAGGACTACAAGACAACCGTTGACCCGATATCTTCCCCGCCGGTAGAAGCAGAGGCTTGGACACCTCCTACTGCAACGTCACAAGTTGGCTCTGAGATTTGGTTGCAAAGACAACATCAACTTTGAATCTCAGGACACTAATAATGTCATGTATTTTGACATGAAAATCAGCATTAAAATAGTGAATAAAGCAAAAGGTGTTTCACATGAACCTTTTCATAAGAAGCGGTGCTGTTTATTGGTGGGGAAACCGTGTTGGATATAGGCTTTACTATATCCGCTTAGAAGGGGGATTACTGTCAACAGAACCAAGCTACAGTTTTATTACCGGTGTTTAAGCTCAGCTTTGGCACATCAGGGGAATAATACATGTGGTTTCTCTCTGTAATATGGTTTCATAAGAAGATACTGATAAGTAATTGGCAACATTTATTTAGGATATTCTCACTGCCTTACAACTGACATAGTGCCTTTAACTGTGCAAGGTATGTTCCAATACATATATATTTTAAATTAAGCTATGATGCTATGATGCTATGATGCTATGATGCTATGATGCTATGATGCTATGTGTGGAGTGAACAAATAAATAATGATGCATAATGATGCATAATAAGGAAGACTGTTCATGCTCTATATAGTCGCTATAGAAACAGACTGGTGAAGTTCTGTATAGACCCGATAGAAACAGACTGCTGATGTTCTGTATAGACCCTATAGAAACAGACTGGTGGTGCTTTACTCTACAGCCCCTATAGAAACAGACTGGTGGTGCTTTACTCTACAGCCCCAAAAGAAACAGACTGGTGGTGCCCTCTTCTCCAGCCCCTATAGATACAGACTGGTGGTGCTCTACTCTCCAGCCCCTATAGAAACAGACTAGTGGTGCTCTACTCTACAGCCCCTATAGATACAGACTGGTGGTGTTAAACTCTACATCCCCTATAGAAACAGACTGGTGGTGCTCTACTCTACAGCCCCTATAGAAACAGACTGGTGGTGCTCTACTCTACATCCCCTATAGAAACAGACTGGTGGTGCTCTACTCTACAGCCCCTATAGAAACAGACTGGTGGTGCTCTACTCTTCAGCCCCTATAGAAACAGACTAGTGGTGCTCTACTCTACAGCCCCTATAGAAACAGACTAGTGGTGCTCTACTCTACAGCCCCTATAGAAACAGACTGGTGGTGCTCTACTCTTCAGCCCCTATAGAAACAGACTAGTGGTGCTCTACTCTTCAGCCCCTATAGATACAGACTAGTGGTGCTCTCTTCTTCAGCCCCTATAGAAACAGACTGGTGGTGCTCTACTCTACAGCCCCTATAGATACAGACTAGTGGTGCTCTCTTCTTCAGCCCCTATAGAAACAGACTAGTGGTGCTCTACTCTCCAGCCCCTATAGAAACAGACTGGTGGTGCTCTACTCTACAGCCCCTATAGAAACAGACTGGTGGTGCTCTACTCTCCAGCCCCTATAGAAACAGACTGGTGGTGCTCTACTCTACAGCCCCTATAGAAACAGACTGGTGGTGCTCTACTCTTCAGCCCCTATAGAAACAGACTAGTGGTGCTCTACTCTTCAGCCCCTATAGAAACAGACTGGTGGTGCCCTACTCTTCAGCCCCTATAGAAACAGACTGGTGGTGCCCTACTCTACAGCCCCTATAGAAACAGACTGGTGGTGCTCTACTCTCCAGCCCCTATAGAAACAGACTGGTGGTGCCCTCCTCTTCAGCCCCTATAGAAACAGACTAGTGGTGCCCTCCTCTTCAGCCCCTATAGAAACAGACTAGTGGTGCTCTACTCTCCAGCCCCTATAGAAACAGACTGGTGGTGCTCTACTCTCCAGCCCCTATAGAAACAGACTGGTGGTGCCCTCCTCTTCAGCCCCTATAGAAACAGACTGGTGGTGCCCTCCTCTTCAGCCCCTATAGAAACAGACTGGTGGTGCCCTCTTCTTCAGCCCCTATAGAAACAGACTGGTGGTGCCCTCCTCTTCAGCCCCTATAGAAACAGACTGGTGGTGCCCTCTTCTTCAGCCCCTATAGAAACAGACTGGTGGTGCCCTCTTCTTCAGCCCCTATAGAAACAGACTGTTGGCGCCCTCCTCTTCAGCCCCTATAGATACAGACTGGTGGTGCCCTCTTCTTCAGCCCCTATAGAAACAGACTGGTGGTGCCCTCCTCTTCAGCCCCTATAGAAACAGACTGGTGGTGCTCTACTCTACAGCCCCTATAGAAACAGACTGGTGGTGCTCTACTCTACAGCCCCTATAGAAACAGACTGGTGGTGCCCTCTTCTTCAGCCCCTATAGAAACAGACTGGTGGTGCCCTACTCTTCAGCCCCTATAGAAACAGACTGGTGGTGCCCTCTTCTTCAGCCCCTATAGAAACAGACTGTTGGTGCCCTCCTCTTCAGCCCCTATAGAAACAGACTGGTGGTGCCCTACTCTTCAGCCCCTATAGAAACAGACTGGTGGTGCCCTCCTCTTCAGCCCCTATAGAAACAGACTAGTGGTGCCCTCCTCTTCAGCCCCTATAGAAACAGACTGGTGGTGCCCTCTTCTTCAGCCCCTATAGAAACAGACTGGTGGTGCCCTACTCTTCAGCCCCTATAGAAACAGACTGGTGGTGCCCTCTTCTTCAGCCCCTATAGAAACAGACTGTTGGTGCCCTCCTCTTCAGCCCCTATAGAAACAGACTGGTGGTGCCCTCCTCTTCAGCCCCTATAGAAACAGACTGGTGGTGCCCTCTTCTTCAGCCCCTATAGAAACAGACTGTTGGTGCCCTCCTCTTCAGCCCCTATAGAAACAGACTGTTGGTGCCCTCCTCTTCAGCCCCTATAGAAACAGACTAGTGGTGCCCTCCTCTTCAGCCCCTATAGAAACAGACTGGTGGTGCCCTCCTCTTCAGCCCCTATAGAAACAGACTGGTGGTGCCCTCCTCTTCAGCCCCTATAGAAACAGACTGGTGGTGCCCTCCTCTTCAGCCCCTATAGAAACAGACTGGTGGTGCCCTCTTCTTCAGCCCCTATAGAAACAGACTGTTGGTGCTCTACTCTACAGCCCCTATAGAAACAGACTGGTGGTGCCCTCCTCTTCAGCCCCTATAGAAACAGACTGGTGGTGCTCTACTCTACAGCCCCTATAGAAACAGACTGGTGGTGCCCTCCTCTTCAGCCCCTATAGAAACAGACTGGTGGTGCTCTACTCTACAGCCCCTATAGAAACAGACTGGTGGTGCCCTCCTCTTCAGCCCCTATAGAAACAGACTGGTGGTGCTCTACTCTACAGCCCCTATAGAAACAGACTGGTGGTGCCCTCCTCTTCAGCCCCTATAGAAACAGACTGGTGGTGCTCTACTCTACAGCCCCTATAGAAACAGACTGGTGGTGCCCTCCTCTTCAGCCCCTATAGAAACAGACTGGTGGTGCCCTACTCTTCAGCCCCTATAGAAACAGACTGGTGGTGCCCTACTCTACAGCCCCTATAGAAACAGACTGGTGGTGCCCTCCTCTTCAGCCCCTATAGAAACAGACTGGTGGTGCTCTACTCTACAGCCCCTATAGAAACAGACTGGTGGTGCCCTCTTCTTCAGCCCCTATAGAAACAGACTGGTGGTGCCCTCTTCTTCAGCCCCTATAGAAACAGACTGGTGGTGCTCTACTCTACAGCCCCTATAGAAACAGACTGGTGGTGCTCTACTCTACAGCCCCTATAGAAACAGACTGGTGGTGCTCTACTCTACAGCCCCTATAGAAACAGACTGGTGGTGCTCTACTCTACAGCCCCTATAGAAACAGACTGGTGGTGCTCTACTCTACAGCCCCTATAGAAACAGACTGGTGGTGCCCTACTCTACAGCCCCTATAGAAACAGACTGTTGGTGCTCTACTCTTCAGCCCCTATAGAAACAGACTGGTGGTGCCCTCTTCTTCAGCCCCTATAGAAACAGACTGGTGGTGCTCTACTCTACAGCCCCTATAGAAACAGACTGGTGGTGCTCTACTCTACAGCCCCTATAGAAACAGACTGGTGGTGCTCTACTCTACAGCCCCTATAGAAACAGACTGGTGGTGCTCTACTCTACAGCCCCTATAGAAACAGACTGGTGGTGCCCTACTCTACAGCCCCTATAGACACTATTTAGGCTCGTTAAATATGATGAATGGGTAATGTTTGTCTCGGGTTCCACTGGTGAACAATGTCCTCTGTGGACCTTTATGTCACCATACATTATCAGCAGCAGCAGAGACGAGAAGATTACAACTCTGTGTAAAATATTATCTACCTACATTATCATCATCAGCAGAGACGAGAAGATTACAATTCCATGTAGAATATTATCTACCTACATTATCAGCAGCAGCAGAGACGAGAAGATTACAACTCCATGTAGAATATTATCTACCTACATTATCAGCAGCAGCAGAGACGAGAAGATTACAACTCCGTGTAGAATATTATCTACCTACACTATCATCAGCAGAGACGAGAAGATTACAACTCTGTATAGAACAGTATCTCCCTACATTATCATCAGCAGAGACGAGAAGATTACAACTCTGTGTAGAACAGTATCTCCCTACATTATCATCAGCAGAGACGAGAAGATTACAACTCTGTGTAGAACAGTATCTCCCTACATTATCATCAGCAGAGACGAGAAGATTACAACTCTGTGTAGAACAGTATCTCCCTACATTATCATCAGCAGAGACGAGAAGATTACAACTCTGTGTAGAACAGTATCTCCCTACATTATCATCAGCAGAGACGAGAAGATTACAACTCTGTGTAGAACAGTATCTCCCTACATTATCATCAGCAGCAGAGACGAGAAGATTACAACTCCATGTAGAATATTATCTACCTACATTATCAGCAGCAGCAGAGACGAGAAGATTACAACTCCATGTAGAATATTATCTACCTACATTATCAGCAGCAGCAGAGACGAGAAGATTACAACTCCGTGTAGAATATTATCTACCTACACTATCATCAGCAGAGACGAGAAGATTACAACTCTGTATAGAACAGTATCTCCCTACATTATCATCAGCAGAGACGAGAAGATTACAACTCCATGTAGAATATTATCTACCTACACTATCATCAGCAGGAGACGAGAAGATTACAACTCTGTGTAGAACAGTATCTCCCTACATTATCATCAGCAGAGACAAGAAGATTACAACTCTGTGTAGAACAGTATCTCCCTACATTATCATCAGCAGAGACGAGAAGATTACAACTCTGAGTAGAACAGTATCTCCCTACATTATCATCAGCAGAGACGAGAAGATTACAACTCTGTGTAGAACAGTATCTCCCTACATTATCATCAGCAGAGACAAGAAGATTACAACTCTGTGTAGAACAGTATCTCCCTACATTATCATCAGCAGAGACGAGAAGATTACAACTCTGAGTAGAACAGTATCTCCCTACATTATCATCAGCAGGAGACGAGAAGATAACAATTCCGTGTAGAACAGTATCTCCCTCATGGCCAATGGTAATAGGGTGACCCGGAAAACATTGATCAATAATGCAGTAATCTGTTAACATACTACGTGATGCTGGACCCTGAAACCCGATCTAGGTGATCAGTGATGTGGTGTTTGCCTCAGGATTATAGGTGATCAGAGAAAGGGTGTGTGTGCCTCAGGATTATAGGTGATCAGAGATGTGGTGTGTGTGTGGTGGGGGGGGTCAGGATGCTCAGGAAGGATGAGTCCAGGTAAACTGGCTTTTCCCACAGTTTCCCGTAGAGCCGAGACGTCAGACTTACTGAGAGATACTGAGAAAAAAATGTTTTGAACACAACAGATGATCACCAAAGTTCACTCACTGTCCGTCTTTCACCGATGATGCCGTTGCTCATCAGAGATAAATACCAGACCTTGAGGTGTGCACGGTGAACGGTTAAGAGCAGTGGAGATCAAAATGCTAATTCATGCATGAATGTATGGTAAACTCACATTTGGATCAAAACGTTTATCCATGACCCTGAAAGGATGGAAAACCATACATACCTGAGCAGGTCCAGATGAAAGGCAGAGAAACATGTCAGAGAAGCAACGATACTACTCTTCTACTGCAGCCATCACAGCTGTGAGCCTCAACATCACTCAGCATACTGACTATACAGCACAGATTATTAGCACAAATGCAACGTTGAAAAATAGAGCTGCAAAATTCCTGTGAATTTCCCATAATTCCTAGGTTTTCCAGAAACCCCTATGGGAGTATTCCCTGAATAAGGGGGAGAATACGCAAGGAATGGGACCCTGCCAGGAGGAATCCTCAAACAGGGATTTCTGGGAAATCCTAGAATTGTTTATATACTGGGACTTTTTTTAGTTCGTGAAATTTTGCAACCGTATATATCAAAAATATAGGACACGTATTTGCGTCCATTAGGGAGATAAAACAGAGAAGCAGAGAGAGAAAGGTCAGGTGTTTTGGTTGGACATTGCTAGATATTATAGAGACGTTAGCCACGATGCTATTTTCAACATGTCATATTGGTGTAGCATTGCATTTCCTGAGAATCCACGTGAAATGACCTTATAAAGTCGTGACACCTTCTGTAAACCACAGTATCTGCCACAGATCGTCTGTAATCAAGCCACTTAGCTGACCTAATTCATTGCTTGAGTCACGACTGAGTCATTAGTCATTCAATTGATCTAAACTGTAGCAAATGTCAATGCCCTCTTTAAAATAGCATGATGCAAGCTTCATGGAACATAGTGTAAGTATGTTGATACCAAGATGACAAGGCTAAGTGAAACACACTCATATTGCATCACCTATTCCCAGGATGGATACAGCCATGTCTTGTGATGAGAGTAGAATAGCAAGCGGAACAGAAACAAACCTGATTATCACAATGGTTATTGGGCTCAATTCTGGCTCTTGGTTGTTCATGTTGCAATCAAGTGGTAAATTGTTTAAAAACTTTCGACACCACCTACAATTGTATAGATTTTTTGCTAAAATCATTTTGAAAAAGCAACCAATTATAGGGGCAGTTCCACCGTGTATAAAATCTCAATTGAATTGAATGTAGTGGTACCACATGTCCCACAGCCCTAAGAGACCAGACCTCTTTCAGATTAGAATTCTCACGTTTGCCCATAATGCTTAGTCCCCTCAAGACTCCGCTGTTCGCCTCGCCTATCTGAGCTGAGCTGCCTCAGCTGAGCAGCCATTTTGGGGGGTTTCAGCCAACGGGCTCTAGAGCCCAGCATGGCTTCTCTAGGCCAGTCGCATGGGATGTCCAGAGAAGCAGCTGTATGACATGAGCAGCTGTGAAGCCATGTTGTGTCTGACAGACCAGAATAATGTAATGAAATACAGACATGGCCTTCACAAGAGGAAGGCGGCAATCTCTGGCATCGAGACGCCATGTTTTCATGAATAGTTTGTGATAAACTATTTATGAAAGGTATCTTATAAAATACATACTTATCATGTAATATATAACTTACAACAGGTATATTTTAGTCAGAGATCCATCCAATATGACAGTTACTGTTATATCTAAATAGACCTCACACTGGCTCTACTTTCTCTAGACAGAGTATAATACTTGACAGATATCATCTGCTGCACTGCAGATGTTAAAGACAGAGTTAAATCCATCTCCTCCTTTTCCAAATGCAGGACAACGCTATCCTCCTCGCATCCCTCCCATCACTGAGAAGCAGTGAAAATAACTAGACTTCCTCCTTGTCAAACACACAACCAAACACTGTTCCACAGATCTGTATCCTTCCTCAACCAACTGTCTTTGTCAAAACAACTCAGCTTAGCCTTACCAGTCCATCTCCTTTACTACACTTCATGCTACCTCTTAGCCTTACCAGTCCATCTCCTTTACTATTCTTCATGCTACCTCTTAGCCTTACCAGTCCATCTCCTTTACTATTCTTCATGCTACCTCTTAGCCTTACCAGTCCATCTCCTTTACGACCCTTCATGCTCCCTCTTAGCCTTACCAGTCCATCTCCTTTACTACACTTTATGCTCCCTCTTAGCCTTACCAGTCCATCTCCTTTACGACCCTTCATGCTCCCTCTTAGCCTTACCAGTCCATCTCCTTTACTACACTTTATGCTCCCTCTTAGCCTTACCAGTCCAACTCCTTTACTACACTTCATGCTCCCTCTTAGCCTTACCAGTCCATCTCCTTTACTATTCTTCATGCTCCCTCTTAGCCTTACCAGTCCAACTCCTTTACTACACTTCATGCTCCCTCTTAGCCTTACCAGTCCAACTCCTTTACTACACTTCATGCTACCTCTTAGCCTTACCAGTCCATCTCCTTTACGACCCTTCATGCTACCTCATCTTCCTCTCTGTGTGTTAGCCAAGTAAAGGTTCTTAGTTTGATCTTTTGTTCCATAGACTGGTCAGAGTCTGGTAAATGACAGAAAGGCTACCTTTGAGCCTGGTTGGGACTCAACATTTGTTTTGGGTTGGGTTGTACTGTAGCTAACGAAGCGCGTTAGAAAATCAAAGCGCTATAATATAAATCAATAATCGATAATCAATGATTCCTATTGACTATTATTAACAGCCTTGCCGATTACTCTGCACCATGGTACCCGATCTGGTGACATCGAGGCTGACCTTGGAGTCACCTCCCCCGCTGCCGCACTCTCCCTTGTCGTACCACCATTTGTTTTTCAATTTGTCCAACAGGCCTTGCTCATTCAGTTTTAACACTGCCAGGTTAACAGCATTTCTTGAAACGATAAAACATAACTTGTAAGAAAATGCACAGGTCCGTGAGAAATCTAATGCATAGTTAATAGTAGTATAGTAGTACTATATTATAGTAGTAGTATCGTGTAGTTGCAGTAGTAGTTATAACGATAATGATGATCGTTGATAATGGTAGTTAGACTACCACCAATAGTGATTATTGTTATTGGTAAAATTATGATGAACTATTATATCTATTATGAAAATGATCTCGGTATGAAAAATGACAAATTGTTTGACGAACATGAGCTAGATAGATCAGGAAGGCTTAGATGAAGAGCAGACGTAGTGGTAAATATTGGACAGGAGTTATGAGGGGTCAGGTAGTTCAGAAACTGAAGTGTGCGGGACGGGGACACTAGTCATCATCGCTGAGAGGAAAAACAACAGCAGCAAACACCGTGCAATTAACAT
>NC_088243.1:83846241-83886241 GCF_036934945.1 Oncorhynchus masou masou
ATTCCTCCCACCTTATTCACCATTCCTTAACCCAATTGAGGAGCTATTTTCAGCATGGAGGTGGAAGGTGTACGATCGTCAGCCACACACACAGATGACCCTGCTGGCTGCAATGGATGCAGCATGTGAGGACATCACAGTAGACGCCTGCAGAGGATGGATAAGGCATTCCAAAAGATTCTTTCCACGTTGCATTGGAAGGGAAAATATCCGGTGTGATGTGGAAGAGAATATGTGGGCCGACAGACAGGAACGTCTGGATGTGTAGAGACAGCACAACAGTGCTGCGGGCAAAGTTGTGCCTTAGGGGTGGTTTCCTGTGTTTCTTTCTAATTCTGTTTTGTTTTCCTTTGTGCCCCTTGGGTTGTCCAGTCTCTTTCATTCAATAACCCACATACAGTAATATGTAAATAGTACTGTTGAAATTGATATATGCCTTAGAAGTGCAGCCTTGTGCGTTTTCAATACAGTAACTGTCATCCAAACTGTAGCCTAAGTTTACATCAGGTAATACTGTCAAAGTACACAATTAGAATTGACAACATGCCTAAACATTTTGACGACCTTGTTCGTGAACAATGACTCAATGACTTATCATTCTGATGACACTGACATGATCATTGGCATGAATATTTACTTTTGGAGTAACTTTTGGTTGGAGTTAAAACCTACAGGAGGGTAGTTCTCCAGGAACAGGGATGGAGTTAAAACCTACAGGAGGGTAAATCTCCAAGAACAGGGATGGAGTTAAAACCTACAGGAGGGTAGTTCTCCAGGAACAGGGATGGAGTTAAAACCTACAGGACGGTATCTCTCCAGGAACAGGGATGGAGTTAAAACCTACAGGACGGTATCTCTCCAGGAACAGGGTTGGAGTTAACCTACAGGAGGGTTTCTCTCCAGGAACAGGGTTGGAGTTAAAACCTACAGGAGGGTTTCTCTCCAGGAACAGGGTTGGAGTTAAAACCTACAGGAGGGTTTCTCTCCAGGAACAGGGTTGGAGTTAGTGATATGTATGACGATGGAGAAAGGAGGGAAACTTAATAAATACAACGCCTTCAAATGTGGTGGCACAGGATCCGTGTTGTTTTGTGTTGACAATATCATTTATTGTGCTCTCATAATTTTGCATGGGTTAAACATCGTTGGAAGGATGTTTGTGGTTGGTTTTGAGAACAATTTCCCCAAAGGCTGATTGGGCCTCATCTGCCTGACAGCGAGCATAGAAAGAGAAGGTGTGTGGCTCTTTCTGACTGTGTGTGTGTGTGTGTTTGTGAGTGTGTGTTTGTGAGTATGTGTGTGTGTTTGTGAGTGTGTGTGTGTGTGTGTGTGTGTGTGTGTGTGTCCCAGCTGACCACCTCTTCATATGAAATAAGAGAAAGAACAGACATGGATTAACCCTGACAGAGTTTGTGCTATCTAGCTTGTTTATCAAAGCCAATCAGCACGCTAGGAGGATGAGCCACCAAACACCCTGTTAAGATGATTTAAAAATATATATATATTTTAACCTTTATTTAACTAGGCAAGTCAGTTAATTAAGAACAAATTCTTATTTACAATGACGGCCTAGGAACAGTGGGTTAACTGCCTTGTTCAAGGGCAGAATGACAGATTTTTACCTTGTCAGCTCGGGGATTTGATCCAGCAACCTTTCAGTTACTGGCTCAAACCACTAGGCTACCTGCCACCCATGACTCCACTGATAAGCTGATTCCACTGATAAGATGATTCCACTGATAAGGTGATGAAATGTGGAGAGAGGTGAAAGGGAGAGAGGGAGGAACGTTTGAGAGAAAGAGCGATGTGGAATGAAAGGAAAAGAGAGAAAAGGGGTAGAGAGAGAGGAAAGAGAGAAATAATTAGATAAAGTGGGGTGAAAGGGTGTGAGAAGTGTGAGAGAGAGGAGAGAGACAAAGATGGAGTGATAGTAAGAGAGGGGGCGAGAAACCCCTACTTTGAAAGAGTCCAATCTGTATGATAGTCAAAAACATGAAACATAATAATCAACATCTCTATATAGACATACAAAGCTACATTGTCCCTCTACAGACAGACACTGCTACATTGTCCCTCTACAGACAGACAAAGCTACATTGTCCCTCTACAGACAGACATAGCTACATTATCTCTCTACAGACAGACATAGCTACATTATCTCTCTACAGACATACATAGCTACATTATCTCTATACAGACAGACATAGCTACATTATCGCTCTACAGACATGCATAGCTACATTATCCCTATACAGACAGACCAAGCTGCATTATCCCTATACAGACAGGCATAGCTACATTATCTCTCTACAGACAGATATCACTACATTATCTATCTACAGACAAACACGACTACATTATCTCTCTACAGACAGAAACAGCTACATTATCCCTCTACAGACATACATAGCTACATTATCCCTCTACAGACAGGCATAGCTACATTATCTCTCCACAGACAGACATGGCTACATTATCTCTCTACAGACAGAAACAGCTACATTATCCCTCTACAGACATACATAGCTACATTATCTCTCTACAGACAGACATAGCTACATTATCTCTCTACAGACAGACATGGCTACATTATCTCTCTACAGACAGAAACAGCTACATTATCCCTCTACAGACATACATAGCTACATTATCCCTCTACAGACAGGCATAGCTACATTATCTCTCTACAGACAGACATGGCTACATTATCTCTCTACAGACAGAAACAGCTACATTATCCCTCTACAGACATACATAGCTACATTATCTCTCTACAGACAGACATAGCTACATTATCTATCTACAGACAGAAACATCTACATTATCCCTCTACAGACAGACACATCTACATTATCTCTCTACAGACAGATTCATCTACATTATCCCTCTACAGACAGATCCATCTACATTATCCCTCTAGAGACATACATAGCTACATTATCCCTCTACAGACAGACATAGCTACATTATCTCTCTACAGACAGAAACAGCTACATTATCTCTCTACAGACAGACATAGCTACATCATCATCAGAAAGGGACGGAGGGAGGAAGGGATGAGGGAGGAAGGAACAGAGTGAGGAAGGGACGATGGAGGAAGGGACGGAGGGAGGAAGGGACGGATGAAGGGAGGGACGGAGGGAGGAAGGGACGGATGAAGGGAGGGACGGAGGGAGGAAGGAATGGAGGGAGGAAGGGACAAATGGAGGAAAAGCTTTCTGGAGCACACACACACACACACACACACACACACACACACACACACACACACACACACACACACACACACACACACACACACACACACACACACACACACACACAGAGAGAGAGAGAGAGAGATAATTCCTCCTGACATTGGGCTGGCCTTTCTCTGTCTACAGTCTGTTTGGCCCCATACTGTTCTATTCTACTGAGGACTGCCGCATGATGCAATGACAAGAACAGAACAAAGGCTTATAAGCTTGTGTGTGTGTGTGTGTGTGTGTGTGTGTGTGTGTGTGTGTGTGTGTGTGTGTGTGTGTGTGTGTGTGTGTGTGTGTGTGTGTGCGCGTTCGTGTGTGTAAATATGCGCTCGTGTGCTCGTGTGCGTGTGTGTGCGTGTGTGTGTGTGTGTGGCCGTGTGGATCATAAGTAAAAAAGATCCCTCGCCATCAATATTTAAGCTGCATGTAGTTGTTTAAAAACGAAACTGAAGTAGCCATTAAAACACATCTAGGAGATGACCTTTGATTAAAGTGCAGAGTCAAAATAAATGTCACTCTTCACTCTAAATAGCCACTTAATCTGTATCGATTCTAAGTTAGGTTAGACAGATGGCACCAAGCGTGCATCTTAAATGGCACCCTATTCTCTATATAGTCCCCATAGGGCTCTCGTGAAAAGTAGTACACTATACAGTAGGGAACAGGGTATCATTTGGGATGCAGAGCCTCTGTCCACTGGCCTTAGAACTGCAGCACAGGCTTTGAATTTATCCCCTGGCTTTGCAAGTTGCTTTCATCACTCTACCCACACAGTGAACACTTAGTTTATATTTAAAACTCTACCCACAAAGTGAACACTTAGTTTATATTTAAAACTCGACCCACACAGTGAACACTTAGTTTATATTTAAAACTCTACACTTATTTTATATTTAAAACTCTTCACTTAGATAATATTTAAAACTCTACCCTCAAACACCCAACAGCACATTTCTGTTGTTCTTTTTCTGTTGTCATTCTTTCATTATTCAACAGTGTTAGGCAGGACTACCTGTATATATTTCATTATTCAACAGTGTTAGGCAGGACTACCTGTATATATTTCATTATTCAACAGTGTTAGGCAGGACTACCTGTATATATTTCATTATTCAACAGTGTTAGGCAGGACTACCTGTATATATTTCATTATTCAACAGTGTTAGGCAGGACTACCTGTATATATTTCATTATTCAACAGTGTTAGGCAGGACTACCTACCTGTATTTGTTATGCAGCAATGGAAGTTGGGACTCTAGGGGGCTTTACTTTGTCATTGAAGTACACCACTCTACGTCCAGAATATCAATTGGGATCTCTCTCTCTTTCTCTCTCTGTCTCTCTCTCTCTCTCTCTCTCTCTGTCTCTCTCTCTCTCTCTCTCTCTCTCTCTCTCTCTCTCTCTCTCTCTCTCTCTCTCTCTCTCTCTCTCTCTCTCTCTCAATTCAATTGAATTCAAGGGCTTTATTGGCATGGGAAACATGTGTTAACATTGCCAAAGCAAGTGAGGTAGATAATATATAAAGTGAATATATAAAGTGAAATAAACAATAAAAATTAACAGTAAACATTACACATACAGAAGTTTCAAAACAATAAAGACATTACAAATGTCATATTATATATATACAGTATTTTAACAATGTGCAAATAGTTAAAGTACAAAAGGGAAAATCAACATAAATATGGGTTGTATTTACAATGGTGTTTGTTCTTCACTGGTTGCCCTTTTCTCGTGGCAACAGGTCACAAATCCTGCTGCTGTGATGGCACACTGTGGAATTTCACCTAGTAGATATGGTAGTTTATCAAAATTGGATTTGTTTTCGAATTCTTTGTGGATCTGTGTAATGTGAGGGAAATATGTCTCTCTAATATGGTCATACATTGGGCAGGAGGTTAGGAAGTGCAGCTCAGTTTCCACCTCATTTTGTGGGCAGTGAGCACATAGCCTGTCTTCTCTTGAGAACCATGTCTGCCTACGGCGGCCTTTCTTAATAGCAAGGCTATGCTCACTGAGTCTGTACATAGTCAAAGCTTTCCTTAATTTTAATTTACATTTTTTTCCCTTAATTTTGGGTCAGTATTCTGCCACTGTGTACTCTCTGTTTAGGGCCAAATAGCATTCTTGTTTGCTCTGTTTTTGTGTTAATTCTTTCCAGTGTGTCTAGTAATTATCTTTTTGTTTTCTCATGATTTGGTTGGGTCTAATTGTTCTGATGTCCTGGGGCTCTGTAGGGTCTGTTTGTAAACAGAGCCCCAGGACCAGCTTTCTTAGGGGACTCTTGTCCAGGTTCATCTCTCCGTCTCCGTCTCCGTCTCTCTCTCTCTCTCTCTCTCCGTCTCTCTCTCCGTCTCTCTCTCCCTCTCCCTCTCTCTCTCTCTCTCTCTCTGTCTCTCTCTCTGTCTCTCTCTCTGTCTCTCTCTCCGTCTCTCTCTCCGTCTCTCTCTCTCTCTCTCTTTCTTTCTTCATCTGAAGTTCGGCAGGATGCTCCGAGAGCCCTTCTTCTCCTTGGAGGTTATCTCTATCTCACACCCAGCCTGTCATTGCTTTTGTCAGGCTCTCCCTTTATGCAAAACGCCTGTAATCTCTGCTGTAGGAGGCTCCCCTTCCCTTACCCAGCACCATACCCAAACACACTGACAAGAGCTGGGGGACTGATGTTTTTTGATGCACAATGGATTGCAGTGGGCTACAGTCTAACCTTTTGTACTTCTTTGCATTTGAAGTCTCTCTTTCCGGTTCAGGATACATCTCTCCTCCTTTCCTCCCCCTCCTCCCTCCCCCCTCCTCCCCCTCTCCTCCTTTCCTCCCCCTCCTCCCTCCCCCCTCCTCCCCCTCTCCTCCTTTCCTCCCCCTCCTCCCTCCCCCTCCTCCCCCTCTCCTCCTTTCCCCTATCCTCCCTCTCCTCCCTTTACTTCCCCCCTCCTCCCTCCCTCTCCTCCTTTCCTTCTATCCTCCCTCCCTCTCCTCCTTTCCTTCTATCCTCCCTCCCTCCCTCTCCTCCTTTCCCCCTCTCCTCCCTCCCTTTACTCTCTACCCCCCTCTCCCCCCTCTCCTCCCTCCCTCTACTCCTTTCCTCCCGTTCTCCCTCCCTCCCTCCCCCTCTCCTCCCCACCTCTACTCCTTCCCTCTCCTCCTTTCATCCCTCCCTCTCCTCCCCCCCTCTACTCTCCCCTCTCCTCCTTTCCTACCTCCCTCTCCTTCTTTCCTACTGTTCTCCCTCTCTTCCCTGCCTCTACTCCCTCCCTCTCCTCCTCCCTCTACTCTCCTCGTGCCCTCCTTTCGTCCCTCCCTCTCCTCCCCCCTCTACTCTCCTGTCTCCTCCTTTCCTCCCTCCCTCTCCTTCTTTCCTCCTGTTCTCCCTCTCTTTCCCCCTCTACTCCCTCCCTCCCCTGCCCCCCTCTACTCTCCCCTTCTCCTCCTTTCCTCTCTCCCTCTCCTCCATTCCTTCTGTCCTCCCTCTCCTCCCCCTCTACTCCCCCTCTCCTCTTTTCCTCCCTCCCTCCCTCTCCTCCCCCTCCACTCCCTCCCTCTCCTCCCTCCCTCTCCTCCCCCTCTACTCCCTCCCTCTCCTCCTTTCCTCCAGTCCTCCCTCCCTCTCCCCCCCCCTCTACTCACCACCCTCATCAAGGCTCCACCCAATCTGCCCAGACTGGATGAAAACGCGTTTTGGTAATGAAATGTCACATCCTTATGTTATAAAATACATTTTACCAAGACAAAATATGATTATTCATATTCTGAATCATTTAGTGGGGGTTTTATCTAAAATATCAATAACATTAGATCCTTGTTGAACCCGTTTCTTTTTATCCTGAAAAACTCCATAATCCTTGCTAATGACACACATACCCATAACATGATGCAGCCACCACCTTACTTGAAAATATGAAGAGTGGTACTCAGGGATGTGTTATGTTGGATTTGGCCCAAAAAAATAATGCTTTGAATTCAGGACATGAAGTTAATTTATTTGCCACATTTTTTTGCAGTTTTACTTTAGTGCCTTATTGCGAAAAGGGACAGACTGGAGAGGAAAGACTGGAGAGGAGAGACTGGAGAGGAACATAATGGAGAGGCTGGAGAGGAACAGAATGGAGAGGCTGGAGAGGAACAGAATGGAGAGGCTGGAGAGGAACAGAATGGAGAGGCTGGAGAGGAACAGAATGGAGAGGCTGGAGAGGAACAGAATGGAGAGGAGAGACTGGAGAGGAACAGAATGGAAAGGCTGGAGAGGGACAGAATGGAGAGGCTGGAGAGGGACAGAATGGAGAGGAGAGACTGGAGAGGAACAGAATGGAGAGGCTGGAGAGGAACAGAATGGAGAGCCTGGAGAGGAACAGAATGGAGATGCCGGAGAGGAACAGAATGGAGAGGCTGGAGAGGAACAGAATGGAGATGCCGGAGAGGAACAGAATGGAGAGACTGCAGAGGAACAGAATGGAGAGCCTGGAGAGGGACAGAATGGAGAGGCTGGAGAGGAACAGAATGGAGAGGCTGGAGAGGAACAGAATGGAGAGCCTGGAGAGGAACAGAATGTAGAGCCTGGAGAGGGACAGAATGGAGAGACTGCAGAGGAACAGAATGGAGAGGCTGGAGAGGGACAGAGTGGAGATGCCGGAGAGGAACAGAATGGAGAGTCTGGAGAGGAACAGAATGGAGAGACTGGAGAGGGACAGAATGGAGAGACTGGAGAGGAACAGAATGGAGATGCCGGAGAGGAACAGAATGGAGAGGCTGGAGAGGAACAGAATGGAGAGGCTGGAGAGGAACAGAATGTAGAGCCTGGAGAGGGACAGAATGGAGAGGAGAGGCTTGAGAGGAACAGAATGGAGAGCCTGGAGAGGAACAGAATGTAGAGCCTGGAGAGGGACAGAATGGAGAGACTGCAGAGGAACAGAATGGAGAGGCTGGAGAGGGACAGAGTGGAGAGGAGAGGCTTGAGAGGAACAGAATGGAGAGCCTGGGGAGGGACAGAGTGGAGAGGAGAGGCTGGAGAGGGACAGAGTGGAGAGGAGAGGCTTGAGAGGAACAGAATGGAGAGCCTGGAGAGGGACAGAGTGGAGAGGAGAGGCTGGAGAGGGACAGAGTGGAGAGGAAAGGCTGGAGAGGGACAGAGTGGAGAGGAGAGGCTGGAGAGGGACAGAGTGGAGAGGAGAGGCTGGAGAGGGACAGAGTGGAGAGTAGAGGCTGGAGAGGGACAGAGTGGAGAGGAGAGGCTGGAGAGGGACAGAGTGGAGAGGAAAGGCTGGAGCGGGACAGAGTGGAGAGGGAGGCTGGAGAGGGACAGAGTGGAGAGGAGAGGCTGGAGAGGGACAGAGTGGAGAGGAGAGGCTGGAGAGGGACAGAGTGGAGAGGAAAGGCTGGAGCGGGACAGAGTGGAGAGGAGAGGCTGGAGAGGGACAGAGTGGAGAGGAGAGGCTGGAGAGGGACAGAGTGGAGAGGAGAGGCTGGAGAGGGACAGAGTGGAGAGGAGAGGCTGGAGCGGGACAGAGTGGAGAGGAGAGGCTGGAGAGGGACAGAGTGGAGAGGAGAGGCTGGAGAGGGACAGAGTGGAGAGGAGAGGCTGGAGCAGGACAGAGTGGAGAGGAGAGGCTGGAGCGGGACAGAGTGGAGAGGAGAGGCTGGAGCGGGACAGAGTGGAGAGGAGAGGCTGGAGCAGGACAGAGTGGAGAGGAGAGGCTGGAGAGGGACAGAGTGGAGAGGAGAGGCTGGAGAGGGAGTACCCAGACTGGGTAGGCTAGTCTGAATAAGAAGCACAGCCAGGAGAGAGGACAGACTTATCAACAGCCCAGAACCCTACAGCCGTCCACTGGGCTCACCAGCCCTGTTTCTTCCTCTCTCCCCTGTCAGCTGTCCCATTTGATGACAGGAGGAGAGGAGAGGAGGAGAGATCAGGGATATCTGGATACACTAACTGTGTACAAAATTGGGAAATGATTTTCTAAAAACGGAGACAGTCTACAGGGCTACATGTACTGTGAATGTAGTTTACTAGCGGGAGAGAGGACGTCTTGATGTTTTTAGATGTTAGCTATCATCTTGGGGATGATGAACACATTCGTGGGAAATGATTCACCCTACGTTTTGCTGCACCCCTGTCCTTGCAGATAGAAAGACAGCTATGGGGGATTTTAAGCTGTGTCTGACAGTAGGAGCCGCTTGAATACAGTGCCTTGCGAAAGTATTCGGCCCCCTTGAACTTTGCGACCTTTTGCCACATTTTAGGCTTCAAACATAAAGATATAAAACTGTATTTTTTTGTGAAGAATCAACAACAAGTGGGACACAATCATGAAGTGGAACGACATTTATTGGATATTTCAAACTTTTTTAACAAATCAAAAACTGAAAAATTGGGCGTGCAAAATTATTCAGCCCCTTTACTTTCAGTGCAGCAAACTCTATCCAGAAGTTCAGTGAGGATCTCTGAATGATCCAATGTTGACCTAAATGACAAATGATGATAAATACAATCCACCTATGTGTAATCAAGTCTCCGTATAAATGCACCTGCACTGTGATAGTCTCAGAGGTCTGTTAAAAGCGCAGAGAGCATCATGAAGAACAAGAAACACACCAGGCAGGTCCGAGATACTGTTGTGAAGAAGTTTAAAGCCGGATTTGGATACAAAAAGATTTCCCAAGCTTTAAACATCCCAAGGAGCATCAGACCACTGCAAATCTACCAAGACCTGGCCGTCCCTCTAAACTTTCAGCTCAAACAAGGAGAAGACTGATCAGAGATGCAGCCAAGAGGCCCATGATCACTCTGGATGAACTGCAGAGATCTACAGCTGAGGTGGGAGACTCTGTCCATAGGACAACAATCAGTCGTATGTTGCACAAATCTGGCCTTTATGGAAGAGTGGCAAGAAGAAAGCCATTTCTTAAAGATATCCATAAAAAGTGTCGTTTAAAGTTTGTCACAAGCCACCTGGGAGACACACCAAACATGTGGAAGAAGGTGCTCTGGTCAGATGAAACCAAAATTGAACTTTTTGGCAACAATGCAAAACGTTATGTTTTGCGTAAAAGCAACACAGCTCATCACTCTGAACACACCATCCCCACTGTCAAACATGGTGGTGGCAGCATCATGGTTTGGGCCTGCTTTTCTTCAGCAGGGACAGGGAAGATGGTTAAAATTGATGGGAAGATGGATGGAGCCAAATACAGGACCATTCTGGAAGAAAACCTGATGGAGTCTGCAAAAGACCTGAAACTGGGACGGAGATTTGTCTTCCAACAAGACAATGATCCAAAACATAAAACAAAATCTACAATGGAATGGTTCAAAAATAAACATATCCAGGTGTTAGAATGGCCAAGTCAAAGTCCAGACCTGAATCCAATCGAGAATCTGTGGAAAGAACTGAAAACTGCTGTTCACAAATGCTCTCCATCCAACCTCACAGAGCTCGAGCTGATTTGCAAGGAGGAATGGGAAAAATTTCAGTCTCTTGATGTGCAAAACTGATAGAGACATACCCCAAGCGACTTACATCTGTAATCGCAGCAAAAGGTGGCGCTACAAAGTATTAACTTAAGGGGGCTGAATAATTTTGCACGCCCAATTTTTCAGTTTTTGATTAGTTAAATAAGTTTGAAATATCCAATAAATGTCGTTCCACTTGATGATTGTGTCCCACTTGTTGTTGATTCTTCAGTTTTATATCTTTATGTTTGAAGCCTGAAATGTGGCAAAAGGTCGCAAAGTTGAAGGGGGCCGAATACTTTTGCAAGGCACTGTATATGTTTTGAAACAATTGACGGGGATAGCTTGTCAAAATCAGGCAGGAGTGAGTTCCAGATCATAGGTCCTCTGAAGGGGATTATTTGTTGGTCTGTTCTTGAATGTGGGTGATGTAGTTGTTTGTTTCTTTGCTGAGTAATTACGGAATTCATATGTGGTGGTGAAATAGTTTTTTGATGAAAGATCATTTATTTAAAGAGTCGTTTAACAGATTGAGCAACTTGAAGTTATTTAATTAGATAAATATTCAGGAGTCCTAATTGTTTGAAAAGTGATGCTAATTATATTATTTTCACAGAGCGTTTCTGCAGGTGATATATTGATAGTCATTTGGTATGGTGTGTGCTGGCCCCTGTTACAGTAACTGATGAATGGGAATATCATTGTGTGATAGAGATTAAGAGCAGTGCTTCTGTTCAGAAGACATCTCATTTTGACATGTATCCCCATATTTTTTGCAATTTTAGAAGTTATTTTCTTCATGTGTGGTTTCCATGACAACTTATCATCAATCAAAACACCAAGAAAGCGTGTTGTACAGGCTTGATCAACTGGTATATTGTCACGCCCTGGTCTACATTTATTATGTTATCTTCATTTATTGAGTCAGGCCAGGGTGTGACATGGGTTTATTTGTAGTGTGTTTCGTCTTGGGGTTGTGTGGGGTGTATAGATTAGTCTATGGCTGCCTGAGGCGGTTCTCAATCAGAGTCAGGTGATTATCGTTGTCTCTGATTGGGAACCATATTTAGGTAGCCTGGGTTTCACTGTGTGTTTGTGGGTGATTGTTCCTGTCTCTGTGTTTGTTGCACCAGTCAGGGCTGTTTCGGTTTTCGACGTTTGTTGTTTTGTATTGTTCATGTCCTTCTTCATTAAAGATGTATCGAACGAACCACGTTGCATTTTGGTCCGATCCTTATTCCACCTCTTCGTCAAAGAAGGAGGTAGAAGAAAGCCGTGACATATATATTATCAATATGGACCCCTATTGGAATCTCTGCTCTTTGGACGGTGGGGGGGGGGCTTTTCCTTTGAAAGTCACATAATGCTTTCTATTGTTTAGTGGGAGTGAGAAACTTTCCAAACACACGACATTATGAAGTTCTGCTCAGCCTCACTGTACCTTTCTATAAAAAGAAACCAGGTGAATTCATCAAATATAAAAGCCGGAGTGTCAGAGGACGATGACATAATTAATTCTGTTTGAAATGTTGTGACTGATTTAAAGATTCCAGCTGGGATCTACCACATGGGATTAATTAGACCCAAATGTGGTTCCTGAAAAACACACACACACGCACACACACACACACGCACACACGTACTTAGACATAAATATATTAAGATGAAAGAAAAGCATTTTGTAAAGTTAGTGTGGGAAAGGTGATAACATGATTGTTATCGATCAATAATGACAAACCCCCTGGCGTTGACAATTTAGATGGAAAGCTACTGAGGATGGTCGCTGACTCTATAGCCACTCCTACCTGTCATATCTTTAATCTGAGCCCAGAGGAAAGTCTTTGTCCTCAGGCCTGGAGGGAAGCTAAAGTCATTCCACTACCCAAGAATGGCAAAGCAGCCATTACTGGTTCTAACAGCAGACCCATCAGCCTGCTGCCAGCTCTTAGTAAACTGTTGGGAAAATAATGGTGTTTGACCAAATGCAATACTATTTCTCTGTAAACATATTAACAACAGATTTTCAGCATGCATAGAGAAGGGCACTCAACATGTACTGCACTGACATAAATACATAATAACACAATTGTGAGAGCTGTATTGTTAGAATTCAGTGCAGCTGTTGATATTATTGACAATAACCCGTTGTTGAGAAAACTTGTGTTATGGCTTTTCAACCATTTATTGGAAACAGAGCTACAGTGTATCTCTCCAATATAACTCACAGGGTTTTCCCTAATGGAAGCTTCTCTAATGTCAAACATGTAAAGTGTGGTGTACCACAGGGCAGCTCTCTAGGCCCTCTACTCTTTTCAATGTTTTACGAAAACCTGCCTCTGGCATTATACAAAGCGTGTGTGTCCATCTATGCTGATGATTCAACCATATATGCATCAGCAACCATAGCTGGTGAAGCAACTGAAATCCTTAACAAAGAGTTGCATTCCATTTTGGAATGGGTGGCCAGTAAAAAACTGGTCCTGAACATCTCTAAAACTAAGAGCATTGTATTTGGTACAAATCCTTCCCTAAGTTCTAGACTTCAGCTGAATCTGGTAACGAATGTTGTAGCTGTTGAAGAAGTTGATGAGACTAAATTACTTGGTTTTACCTTAGATTGTGAACTGTCATGGTCAAAACATATAGATTCAATGGTTGTAAAGATGGGGAGAGGTCTGTCCGTAAAAAAGAGATGCTCTGCTTTTTTGACACCAAAAAGCATGTCCTGCAGGCTCTAGTTTAGTCTTATCTTGATTATTGTCCAGTCATATGGCCATGTGCTGCAAAGAAAGACCTATTTAAGATGCAGCTGGCCCAGAACAGAGCGGCACGTCTTGCTCTTCATTGCAATCAGAGGGCTGATATAAATACTATGCTGCCAGTCTCTCTTGGCTGAGAGTTGAGGAGAGACTGACTGCATCACTTGTTTTTATAACAAACATTTATGTGTTGGAAATGTCTAATTGTTTGCTTAGTCACTGACACACACACTTACCCCACCAGTTGTGCCACTAAGGGTCTTTCACAGTCCCCAGGTCCAGGACAAATTCAAGAAAACATACAGTATTATACAGAGTCATGAATGCATGGAACCTCCTTCCATCTAATATAAATATATATATGCAGCATAAGTGAACAGTAAAACCTAGTTTCAAAAACAAATATTGCAACACCTCACGGCACAACGCCTCTCCACCATGTGACCTACTTGTTGTGTATATGTACTGACATGTGATCTACTTGTTGTGTGTATGTACTGACATGTGATCTACTTGTTGTGTGTATGAACTGACATGTGATCTACTTGTTGTGTGTATGAACTGACATGTGATCTACTTGTTGTGTGTATGAACTGACATGTGATCTACTTGTTGTGTGTATGAACTGACATGTGATCTACTTGTTGTGTGTATGAACTGACATGTGATCTACTTGTTGTGTGTATGAACTGACATGTGATCTACTTGTTGTGTGTATGAACTGACATGTGATCTACTTGTTGTGTATATGAACTGACATGTGATCTACTTGTTGTGTGTATGAACTGACATGTGATCTACTTGTTGTGTATATGAACTGACATGTGATCTACTTGTTGTGTGTATGTACTGACATGTGATCTACTGGTGGTGTGTATGAACTGACATGTGGAACTGATAGATACACTATATGTTCATCTTTTAAGTGTAAATTGTAAAGTATTTTGTTCGTAATGTATCTTTCGTCATGTGTCGGACCCCAATAAATCGAAATCGAATCAAAAATCACACACACACGCACACGCACACGCACACACACACACACACACACACACACACACACACACACACACACACACACACACACACACACACACACACACACACACAGAGAGAGAACTTGAGCCCATTAATCAGTGTTTTTTTCTCTCCCGTTTTAATTAATGTCCTGGGAACAACGTGACACACCTCATATCCACTCTGAAGGCTCCGGCAGGAACTAGGACACACCTCATATCCACTCTGAAGGCTCCGGCAGGAACTAGGACACACCTCATATCCACTCTGAAGGCTCCGGCAGGAACTAGGACACACCTCATATCCACTCTGAAGGCTCCGGCAGGAACTAGGACACACCTCATATCCACTCTGAAGGCTCCGGCAGGAACTAGGACACACCTCATATCCACTCTGAAGACTCCGGCAGGAACTAGGACACACCTCATATCCACTCTGAAGACTCCGGCAGGAACTAGGACACACCTCATATCCACTCTGAAGGCTCCAGCAGGAACTAGGACACACCTCATAACCACTCTGAAGACTCCGGCAGGAACTAGGACACACCTCATATCCACTCTGAAGGCTCCGGCAGGAACTAGGACACACCTCATATCCACTCTGAAGGCTCCGGCAGGAACTAGGACACACCTCATAACCACTCTGAAGGCTCCAGCAGGAACTCGGACACACCTCATATCCACTCTGAAGGCTCCGGCAGGAACTAGGACACACCTCATATCCACTCTGAAGGCTCCAGCAGGAACTCGGACACACCTCATATCCACTCTGAAGGCTCCGGCAGGAACTAGGACACACCTCATATCCACTCTGAAGGCTCCGGCAGGAACTAGGACACTCATCATATCCACTCTGAAGACTCCGGCAGGAACTAGGACACTCATCATATCCACTCTGAAGACTCCGGCAGGAACTAGGACACACCTCATATCCAGTCTGAAGGCTCCGGCAGGAACTAGGACACACCTCATATCCAGTCTGAAGGCTCCGGCAGGAACTAGGACACACCTCATATCCACTCTGAAGGCTCCGGCAGGAACTAGGACACACCTCATATCCAGTCTGAAGGCTCCAGCAGGAACTAGGACACACATCATATCCACTCTGAAGGCTCCGGCAGGAACTAGGACACACCTCATATCCACTCTGAAGGCTCCGGCAGGAACTAGGACACACCTCATATCCAGTCTGAAGGCTCCGGCAGGAACTAGGACACACCTCATATCCAGTCTGAAGGCTCCGGCAGGAACTAGGACACACCTCATATCCAGTCTGAAGGCTCCGGCAGGAACTAGGACACACCTCATATCCACTCTGAAGGCTCCGGCAGGAACTAGGACACACCTCATATCCACTCTGAAGGCTCCGGCAGGAACTAGGACACACCTCATATCCACTCTGAAGACTCCGGCAGGAACTAGGACACTCATCATATCCACTCTGAAGACTCCGGCAGGAACTAGGACACACCTCATATCCACTCTGAAGGCTCCGGCAGGAACTAGGACACACCTCATATGGAATACGTGAAATCTGTCTTCAGCTTCCCAATTAGGCCTCAGTAAGTGTGTGTGTCTTCTACAGTATTCATTATCTATGTTAGTCCCTGGCTGTGTCCACTGTTCTGAACATTACATACACATTCGCTAATTGCCACTTCTCATAACAAGATAAGATTTTAGAACAAGAACAAGATTTTAGTACACCCACTCTCTCTCTCTCTCTCTTTCTCCGCCGTCTCATTGCCTCAACAGTACTTGAGCTTTTAGAATACATCATAACATATTCCCAATAGCATTTAATATGTTATACTATAAATATAGATTATAAATACCAAATGATTATAAACATAATTATCCATGATCATAACAATGTGTTACAGTACATTCTAATGTACCTCCTCCACAATTTAGTTGCTACTTCTTGCAAGATGTCCACACTGTTTCAATTCACTTGCTCTAATACCCACTGTTGGCACTAGCTATATATTCCAGTATCACAGTGATGTGTTACAGTACATTGTAATCAAACTCCTCCACTCTGGCACAATGCGCTGTGTTGTATTGTATGTGGGCTGATAAGGGGACGGATGAACTCTCGGATGAGAATTTGGTTAATCATTTAGAACTTAATTGGCTCGTCGGTCCCCCTCTGCCGGCGGATACATGGCTTCCTTCCATCTCCTCTGTTTGGACTGGAGATCTTCAGCTCCAATTTACCATGCAGCCGCAGCCAGCTAATTAGGTTTGGTGAGCTGACCCCTCTGAGTTACTGTAGGGCTGATGTGGACTCTCTGATTAGAACTCTGTTTCATCACCTTAAAGAGTGTGTGTGTGTGTGCCTGCGTGCGTGCGTGCGTGCGTGCGTGTGTGTGTGTGTGTGTGTGTGCCTGCGTGCGTGCGTGCGTGCGTGTGTGTGTGCGTGTGTGCGTGTGTGTGTGTGTGTGCCTGCGTGCGTGTGCGTTAGACACGTCATTAGCAATCAGACTTTCTGCTGATCAGACTAACTGTCTCAAAAGACCAACATAATCAAATTGTCACTGCATAAAATCCCCATTCATGTGTCGTCACGTTTCAAGAAGCACTTTACACCTTTCTCCGCACCCCGACAGTTCTTATGACATGTTCTGTGGTTTTGACTGAAATACTGGATGGCTTTTGTCAGAGATACAGTGGTGACGGTAGTAAATGTAAGTGTACAGCTGTACTGAAGAGGTTTCAGGGACTTGGTTTCAGTTAAGAACAAATTCTTATTTACAATGACAGCCTAGGAACAGTGGGTTAACTGCCTTGTTTAGGGGCAGAACAACAGATCTTTACCTTGTCGGCTCTGGGATTCAATCTAGTAGCATTACGGTTACTGGCCCAATGCTCTAACCACCAGGCTACCTGCCACCCAATGATATCAGACCAAAACACTCTCTTTTTACAATGTATTCTGCCACAGAACTTGCCGATTGACCATTTGTACTAAAACTAGCCGACCAGTCAGTTGTACCGAGTTCCCAGCAGTAATTGCTGAAGGTCAAATCCTAACTTTCACTTAAGTCATGCATTGATGTCAATGGGAGAATAAGTGAAAATGTGACTTTAAGTGGATGATAGGATTGGCCCCTGAATGACTAGTTGACCTAGATGATCAACCCGGTGTACCAACTAGCTGATGGACCAGTTGTTAGCAGCAGCATTCCGATGTTCCGTTACTCACCCTAAAGAACTCCTTGGTGGAACCAGCATCCAGAGTGCCGTAGGCGATCTCAGTCTGTTTAGCCAGGTCCTCAGCACTCTCTATGGGGGACACCATCCTCTCCACTGTGAGGAAAGCAGCCAAGTTGGCCGTATAGGACGAGATGATGATGAGAGTGAAAAACCACCACACGCCTCCTACTATTCTCCCTGATAGGGACCTGAGAGACAGAGGTAGAGAGAGAGATGTAGAGAGAGGTAGAGAGAGGTAGAGAGAGGTAGAGAGAGGTAGCGCGAGAGAGAGAGAGTTACAGAGAGGTAGAGAGAGAGAGAGAGAGAGGGAGAGGGGTAGAGAGAGGTAGAGAGAGAGAGAGAGAGAGAGGTAGAGAGAGGTAGAGAGAGAGAGATAGAGAGATAGAGTTACAGAGGTAGAGAGAGAGAGAGGGGTAGAGAGAGGTAGAGAGAGAGGTAGAGAGAGAGATAGAGAGAGAGAGAGAGAGAGAGAGAGAGAGGGGTAGAGAGAGGTAGAGAGAGAGAGGTAGAGAGAGGTAGAGAGAGAGAGAGAGGGGGGGGGGGAGAGGGGTAGAGAGAGGTAGAGAGAGAGAGAGAGAGAGGTAGAGAGAGAGAGGTAGAGAGAGAGACAGAGGTAGAGAGAGGTAGAGAGAGAGAGAGATGGAGGGAGAGAGAGAGAGATTTAACATTTTGTACATTTTTATTGTTTATTCCACTTTTGTTCATTATCTACTTCACTTGCTTTGGCAATGTTAACATATGTTTCCCATGCCAATAAAGCCCTTTAATTTGACGTTTTAATTGAATTGAGAGAGAGGTAGAGCAAGAGAGAGGTAGAGAGAGAGGGGGGAGAGAGGTAGAGAGAGGGGGGAGAGAGAAGTAGAGGAGAGATATAGAGAGAGGGAGAGAGCGATAGAAAGAATGAGAAAGGGGGGAGTAAAAGAGAGGTGGAGATACAGAGAGAGAGAGAGAGAGAGAGAGAGAGAGAGGCAGGAAGAGAGAGTGAGATAGTGAGATAGATAAACAGAGAGAAACAAGGAAACAGAGAGAGGAGAAGAGAGGGAGCATTAACAACACATTAGAGAGATGTGCCATTAGCAGAGCTTGTAAACCCACTGCACCTAATGCTACAGACACAGCTCACTGGAACGTCGTCCTTTAAGCCCATAAAAACCTTGGTTAGCCTGGCTTTAAAAACCTAAAGCTGTGTCACTATATTGCAATACAATATTATACTGTGAAACTACCCTGGAGTCCGGGAATATATCACACAACAAGGTGCTGGACTGTAGATGTACAGTTTGCGCTACTGCACAAATGCACCTATCCTGTTACAGTACGACTGACACAGCTCACTGGAGCAGTCTTTTACAGTGGCCTGTTACAGTATGACTGACACAGCTCACTGGAGCAGTCTTTTACAGTGGCCTGTTACAGTATGACTGACACAGCTCACTGGAACACAGTCTTTTACAGTAGACTGTTACAGTATGACTGACACAGCTCACTGGAACACAGTCTTTTACAGTAGACTGTTACAGTATGACTGACACAGCTCACTGGAACACAGTCTTTTACAGTACACTGTTACAGTATGACTGACACAGCTCACTGGAACACAGTCTTTTACAGTAGACTGTTACAGTATGACTGACACAGCTCACTGGAACACAGTCTTTTACAGTAGACTGTTAGAGTATGACTGACACAGCTCACTGGAACACAGTCTTTTACAGTAGACTGTTAGAGTATGACTGACACAGCTCACTGGAACACAGTCTTTTACAGTAGACTGTTACAGTATGACTGACACAGCTCACTGGAACACAGTCTTTTACAGTAGACTGTTACAGTATGACTGACACAGCTCACTGGAACACAGTCTTTTACAGTGGCCTGTTGCAGTATGACTGACACAGCTCACTGGAACACAGTCTTTTACAGTAGACTGTTACAGTATGACTGACACAGCTCACTGGAACACAGTCTTTTACAGTGGCCTGTTACAGTACGACTGACACAGCTCACTGGAACACAGTCTTTTACAGTAGACTGTTACAGTATGACTGACACAGCTCACTGGAACACAGTCTTTTACAGTAGACTGTTACAGTATGACTGACACAGCTCACTGGAACACAGTCTTTTACAGTAGACTGTTACAGTATGACTGACACAGCTCACTGGAACACAGTCTTTTACAGTGGCCTGTTACAGTATGACTGACACAGCTCACTGGAACACAGTCTTTTACAGTAGACTGTTACAGTATGACTGACACAGCTCACTGGAACACAGTCTTTTACAGTAGACTGTTACAGTATGACTGACACAGCTCACTGGAACACAGTCTTTTACAGTAGACTGTTACAGTATGACTGACACAGCTCACTGGAACACAGTCTTTTACAGTAGACTGTTACAGTATGACTGACACAGCTCACTGGAACACAGTCTTTTACAGTGGCCTGTTACAGTATGACTGACACAGCTCACTGGAACACAGTCTTTTACAGTAGACTGTTACAGTATGACTGACACAGCTCACTGGAACACAGTCTTTTACAGTAGACTGTTACAGTATGAATGACACAGCTCACTGGAACACAGTCTTTTACAGTAGACTGTTAGAGTATGACTGACACAGCTCACTGGAACACAGTCTTTTACAGTAGACTGTTACAGTATGACTGACACAGCTCACTGGAACACAGTCTTTTACAGTAGACTGTTACAGTATGACTGACACAGCTCACTGGAACACAGTCTTTTACAGTGGCCTGTTGCAGTATGACTGACACAGCTCACTGGAACACAGTCTTTTACAGTAGACTGTTACAGTATGACTGACACAGCTCACTGGAACACAGTCTTTTACAGTGGCCTGTTACAGTACGACTGACACAGCTCACTGGAACACAGTCTTTTACAGTAGACTGTTACAGTATGACTGACACAGCTCACTGGAACACAGTCTTTTACAGTAGACTGTTACAGTATGACTGACACAGCTCACTGGAACACAGTCTTTTACAGTAGACTGTTACAGTATGACTGACACAGCTCACTGGAACACAGTCTTTTACAGTGGCCTGTTACAGTATGACTGACACAGCTCACTGGAACACAGTCTTTTACAGTAGACTGTTACAGTATGACTGACACAGCTCACTGGAACACAGTCTTTTACAGTAGACTGTTACAGTATGAATGACACAGCTCACTGGAGCACAGTCTTTTACAGTAGACTGTTACAGTATGACTGACACAGCTCACTGGAACAGTCTTTTACAGTAGACTGTTACAGTATGACTGACACAGCTCACTGGAACACAGTCTTTTACAGTAGACTGTTACAGTATGACTGACACAGCTGACTGGAACACAGTCTTTTACAGTAGACTGTTACAGTATGACTGACACAGCTCACTGGAACACAGTCTTTTACAGTAGACTGTTACAGTATGAATGACACAGCTCACTGGAACACAGTCTTTTACAGTAGACTGTTACAGTATGACTGACACAGCTCACTGGAACACAGTCTTTTACAGTAGACTGTTACAGTATGACTGACACAGCTCACTGGAACACAGTCTTTTACAGTAGACTGTTACAGTATGAATGACACAGCTCACTGGAACACAGTCTTTTACAGTAGACTGTTACAGTATGACTGACACAGCTCACTGGAGCACAGTCTTTTACAGTAGACTGTTACAGTATGAATGACACAGCTCACTGGAACACAGTCTTTTACAGTGGCCTGTTACAGTATGACTGACACAGCTCACTGGAACACAGTCTTTTACAGTAGACTGTTACAGTATGACTGACACAGCTCACTGGAACACAGTCTTTTACAGTAGACTGTTACAGTATGACTGACACAGCTCACTGGAACACAGTCTTTTACAGTAGACTGTTACAGTATGACTGACACAGCTCACTGGAACACAGTCTTTTACAGTGGCCTGTTACAGTATGACTGACACAGCTCACTAGTCTCTGACCCTATACACAGTATATCCAACAGTCCATCCAACTTCAACTGAGAAACTGGGAGAATATGTGACATGGTCTTTTAGATATAGATGTCTTAATGATGTCATGTCATCCAGCTGAGTCATCACCAGCAGTGTCTTCTGGGATCAGAAAGTGTATGGTCAACCACACCAGGCCTATAGCATGGGGTTATGTGACCGTATAGACCCAGAGCCATAGCAAAGAAGCATTGATCTTTTGGGCCATGGACATTATATGACCATTTCAGACACAAATGAGCCCAATAGCAGTAATACGTCTGTAATAAGTCCACTGTCGGATGCTGAAGTGCTGAAGCGAAGAACGTAGTGTCAGAGAAAACTCATTGTTTTGGGATGCTTGAACAACCCTCTGACTGATTGACCATAAAGATCTATCTGACTGCTCAGTAGTAATGTTGAACAACATCACTAATGGGCATGGGCATGGTGTATAGCGTGGGAATAAAATACAACTGGCACTCAGACACATGTTTCCATTTGAGTCATTAAGCAGACACTCTTATGCAGAGTGTGGCACCGTGTGTCGTACCGGGTGTCGTACCGGGTGTCGTACCGTGTGTCGTACCGTGTGTCGTACCGGGTGTCGTACCGGGTGTCGTACCGGGTGGCATACCGGGTGTCGTACCGGGTGTCGTACCGGGTGTCGTACCGGGTGTCGTACCGTGTGTCGTACCGTGTGTCGTACCGGGTGTCGTACCGGGTGTCGTACCGTGTGGCGTACCGTGTGTCGTACCGTGTGGCGTACCGGGTGGCGTACCGTGTGTCGAACCGGGTGGCGTACCGTGTGTCGAACCGGGTGGCGTACCATGTGTCGTACCGGGTGTCGTACCGTGTGTCGTACCG
Source organism: Oncorhynchus masou masou (assembly GCF_036934945.1). NCBI lineage: Eukaryota > Metazoa > Chordata > Actinopteri > Salmoniformes > Salmonidae > Oncorhynchus > Oncorhynchus masou. The sequence goes on from NC_088243.1 coordinate 83,868,793, forward strand.
TGTGTCGTACCGTGTGGCGTACCGGGTGGCGTACCGTGTGTCGAACCGGGTGTCGTACCGTGTGTCGTACCGTGTGGCGTACCGGGTGGCGTACCGTGTGTCGAACCGGGTGGCGTACCGTGTGTCGAACCGGGTGGCGTACCGTGTGTCGAACCGTGTGGCGTACCGGGTGGCGTACCGTGTGTCGAACCGGGTGTCGTACCGTGTGTCGTACCGTGTGTCGTACCGGGTGGCGTACCGTGTGTCGAACCGGGTGGCGTACCGTGTGTCGAACCGTGTGGCGTACCGGGTGGCATACCGTGTGTCAAACCGGGTGTCGTACCGGGTGGCGTACCGTGTGTCGTACCGGGTGGCGTACCGTGTGTCGAACCGGGTGGCGTACCGTGTGTCGAACCGGGTGTCGTACCGGGTGTCGTACCGGGTGTCGTACCGTGTGTCGTACCGTGTGTCGTACCGGGTGTCGTACCGTGTGTCGTACCGGGTGTCGTACCGGGTGTCGTACCGGGTGTCGTACCGTGTGTCATACCCCGTGTCGTACCGCGTGTCGAACCGGGTGTCGTACCGTGTGTCGTACCGGGTGTCGTACCGGGTGTCGTACCGTGTGTCATACCCCGTGTCGTACCGTGTGTCATACCCCGTGTCATACCCCGTGTCGTACCGCGTGTCGTACCCGCTGCCTCTGATTCCAAAGGTTGCATGTTCAAATCTAGGCATTGAACATTTGAAATCTGGAAGAACTTAGAAATGTAACGTTTGAGAAACATGGATGAACTTCTGATTCTTATTCAAGACTATGAGAGCTGGTAGTGTATTTCTACATCAGATCTACCCCATTATATTTCTACATCAGATCTACCCCATTGTACTGCTAGGTTAGCTTGTGTCCTACCTGGGTGATATCTCACATCCTTGCTGCATGAAGGCTCCCAGCGAGAACCACAGAGAGTTGAAGATGCCAAAGTCGTTGGGAGGATCTGGAGGTGTCTGGGGGTCTTTGGTCTCATCCTGTTCATCCAGGTTCCACTCATAAGGGCTGAAGCGGCTGACCAGGAACAGGACCACACTCACACCGATGTAGGCGAACACGATACACATCCATATCTCATAGGCCAGCGGGTCCAGGAAGGAGAACACCCCTGGTTTAGACTTCTGGGGCTTCTTGATCATGATGGAGATGCCCAGAGACATGAAGGGCTTGGAGAAGTCGATCACTTCCTCACGGACCAGGGTTATGGTGAGAGGTGCCACAGCTATATCTGCTCTCTGGAAACAGGGACACGTAGAGCGGGTTAGTTTGGTTCTGTCTCAGATATGGTTTTTAATCTAGATATTATGCATCATTTGAGGTAGAATAAAATTAAAATAAGTTTGATAAATAAAGGTCCTTACTTAACTTATAAACAGTTTTTGCGAGTTTCTTAAAATATTGGCCTACGGTTGTGCTTTATAGTCTCAAAGCGAACAAAACAAAACAACATGAAGGGAAAGGAAAAGCTTGTTCAGTCTGTACCTCGGGATGATTTTAATCAACACAACAACAACATCCAAGAAATATCCTATATAGAATGAATGCAGTATGTGTAGCATGTGTACTACTATATAGAATGAATGCAGTATGTGTAGCATGTGTACTACTATATAGAATGAATGCAGTATGTGTAGCATGTGTACTACTATATAGAATGAATACAGTATGTGTAGCATGTGTACTACTATATAGAATGAATACAGTATGTGTAGCATGTGTACTACTATATAGAATGAATACAGTATGTGTAGCATGTGTACTACTATATAGAATGAATACAGTATGTGTAGCATGTGTACTACTATATAGAATGAATACAGTATGTGTAGCATGTGTACTACTATATAGAATGCATACAGTATGTGTAGCATGTGTACTACTATATAGAATGAATACAGTATGTGTAGCATGTGTACTACTATATAGAATGAATGCAGTATGTGTAGCATGTGTACTACTATATAGAATGAATACAGTATGTGTAGCATGTGTACTACTATATAGAATGAATACAGTATGTGTAGCATGTGTACTACTATATAGAATGAATACAGTATGTGTAGCATGTGTACTACTATATAGAATGAATACAGTATGTGTAGCATGTGTACTACTATATAGAATGAATACAGTATGTGTAGCATGTGTACTACTATATAGAATGAATACAGTATGTGTAGCATGTGTACTACTATATAGAATGAATACAGTATGTGTAGCATGTGTACTACTATATAGAATTAATACAGTATGTGTAGCATGTGTACTACACTGAGTACAGAGTTTTAACACACACAAGAGATTAGAGAAGAGAGCAGAGAGGGAGAAAAAGGCAAAGATTGAAAGGCAAAACATTTTTTCAAACATTTCATGTTCACCCCCCCCCCCCCCCCAAAAAAAAAAAAAAAAAAAAAAAAAAAAAGATTTCTAGACACAGATTGGCCATAATTAGAAACACATAAATGGGTGTTTGTCAGATGTGAAATGATGTTGCACCCACATGGTGCAGTGTCTACCCCTGTCTAGTTAGTTTAAAGCTTTCTGAATGTGGGAGACTGATTGTGTCTAACCAGAGGGATGCTAAGAACAGACTGGAAACTTTGCAGGAGTACAAATAATAACAAACATTACCCAAATCCATTTCCATTTATCTTTGGTTTATGAAACTCACTGTGAATGTCAATACATCATAACATAATTTGCATATAAATAGCTAATTATAGGTAATAAGTTATTTATTTATAAGGCAGAGGAAAGCAGGGGAAATATCCCCAAAACAAACATATTTCTGTGTCCCAAACGGCAGCCTATTTCCTATAGGCCCTGTCCAAAGTGGTGCACAGGTAGAGAATAGGGTGCCATGTGTGATGTGGGATGCAGCCAAGACATTTCAGGACAAATGAATAATAGTTGCTGGTCATCTTTCTGTAACACAACAGTAAATAACTACACCAGTGTAACTGTTATGTAGGTATGTCTAACAGAACAGCTCTGATTTAAATTACAGCCTTTAAAATGGTGGGAGAAACACAGTAACCCAAGGCTGTGTGAGTAAACCATTCCACTTCAGCATCCCTCCCTCCCTCCCTCCCTCCCTCCCTCCCTCCCTCCCTCCCTCCCTCCCTCCCTCCCTCCCTCCCTCCCTCCCTCCCTCCCTCCCTCCCTGCCTCCCTCCCTGTCTCCCTCCCTGTCTCCCTGTCTCCCTCCCTGTCTTCCTCCCTCCATCCAAGTCTCCCTCCCTCCCTGTCTCCCTCCCTCCCCCTGTCTCCCTCCCCCTGTCTCCCTCCCTCCTTGTCTCCCTCCCTCCCTCCCTGCCTCCCTCCCTGTCTCCCTCCCTGTCTCCCTGTCTCCCTCCCTGCCTCCCTCCCTGCCTCCCTCCCTGTCTCCCTGTCTCCCTCCCTGTCTCCCTCCCTGCCTCCCTACCTGTCTCCCTGTCTCCCTCCCTCCCTCCCTGTCTCCCTCCCTGTCTCCCTCCCTGCCTCCCTCCCTGCCTCCCTCCCTGTCTCCCTCCCTCCCTGTCTCCCTTCCTGTCTGTCTCCCTCCCTCCCTGTCTCCCTCCCTCCCTGTCTCGCTCCCTGCCTCCCTCCATGTCTCCCTCCCTCCTTGTCTCCCTCCCTGTCTCCCTCCCTCCCTCCCTGTCTCCCTCAATGCCTCCCTCCCTGTCTCCCTCCCTCCCTCCCTGTCTCCCTGTCTCCCTCCCTGTCTCCCTTCCTGCCTCCCTCCCTGTCTCCCTCCCTGTCTCCCTCCCTCCCTCCCTCCCCCTGTCTCCCTCCCTGTCTCCCTCCCTCCCTCCCTGTCTCCCTCCCTCCCTCCCTGTCTCCCTCCCTCCCTCCTGTCTCCCTCCCTGTCTCCCTCCCTGTCTCCCTCCCTGCCTCCCTCCCTGCCTCCCTCTCTGTCTCCTTGCCTCCCTCCCTGTCTCCCTCCCTCACTGTCTCCCTCCCTGTCTCCCTCCCTGTCTCCCTCCCTCCCTGTCTCCCTCCCTGTCTCCCTCCCTCCATGTCTCCCTGTCTCCCTCCCTGTCTCCCTCAGTCTCCCTCCCTGCCTCCCTCCCTCACTGCATCCCTCCCTCCCTGTCTCCCTCCCTGTCTCCCTCCCTGCCATCCTCCCATCCTCCCTGCCTCCCTCCCTGCATCCCTCCCTGTCTCCCTCCCTGCCTCCCTCCCTGCCTCCCTCCATCTCCCTCCCTGCCTCCCTCCCTCCCTCCCTGTCTCCCTCCCTGCCTCCCTCCCTGTCTCCCTGTCTCCCTCCCTGTCTCCCTTCCTGCCTCTCTCCCTGTCTCCCTCCCTGTCTCCCTCCCTCCCTGTCTCCCTCCCTTCCTGTCTCCCTCCCTGTCTCCCTTCCTCCCTCCCTCCCTGTCTCCCTCCCTGTCTCCCTCCCTCCCTGTCTCCCTCCCTCCCTCCCTCCCTGTCTCCCTCCCTCCCTGTCTCCCTCCCTGTCTCCCTCCCTCCCTCCCTGTCTCCCTCCCTCCCTCCCTCCCTGTCTCCCTCCCTCCCTCCCTGTCTCCCTCCCTCCCTCCTGTCTCCCTCCCTGTCTCCCTCCCTGTCTCCCTCCCTGCCTCCCTCCCTGCCTCCCTCCCTGTCTCCTTGCCTCCCTCCCTGTCTCCCTCCCTCACTGTCTCCCTCCCTGTCTCCCTCCCTCCCTGTCTCCCTTCCTGTCTCCCTCCCTGTCTCCCTTCCTGTCTCCCTCCCTGTCTCCCTCGCTCCCTGTCTCCCTCCCTCCCTCCCTGTCTCCCTCCCTCCCTGTCTCCCCCTCCCTGTCTCCCTCCCTGTCTCCCTCCCTCCCTCCCTGTCTCCCTCCCTCCCTCCCTGTCTCCCTCCCTCCCTCCCTGTCTCCCTCCCTCCCTCCTGTCTCCCTGTCTCCCTCCCTGTCTCCCTCCCTGTCTCCCTCCCTGCCTCCCTCCCTGCCTCCCTCCCTGTCTCCTTGCCTCCCTCCCTGTCTCCCTCCCTCACTGTCTCCCTCCCTGTCTCCCTCCCTGTCTCCCTCCCTCCCTGTCTCCCTGTCTCCCTCCGTCTCCCTCCCTGCCTCCCTGCCTCCCTCCCTCACTGCATCCCTCCCTCCCTGCATCCCTCCCTGTCTCCCTCCCTGCCATCCTCCCATCCTCCCTGCCTCCCTCCCTGCATCCCTCCCTGTCTCCCTCCCTGCCTCCCTCCCTGCCTCCCTCCATCTCCCTCCCTGCCTCCCTCCCTCCCTCCCATCCTCCGTCTCCCTGCCATCCCTCCATCCCTGTCTCCCTCCCTGCCTCCCTCCCTGCCTCCCTCCCTCCCATCCTCCCTGTCTCCCTCAAATCCCTCCATCCCTGTCTCCCTCCCTGTCTCCCTCCCTGTCTCACTGCCTCCCTCCCTCCCATCCCTCCATCCCTGTCTCCCTCCCTGCCTCCCTCCCTCCCTCCCATCCCTCCATCACTGTCTCCCTCCCTCCCTCCCTGTCTCCCTCCCTCCCTGTCTCCCTCCCATCCCTCCATCCCTGTCTCCCTCCCTGCCATCCTCCCATCCTCCCTGCCTCCCTCCCTGCATCCCTCCCTGTCTCCCTCCCTGCCTCCCTCCCTGCCTCCTTCCCAGCCTCCTACCCTGCCTCCCTCGCTGCCTCCCTCCCTCCCATCCTCCCTGTCTCCCTCCCATCCCTCCATCCCTGTCTCCCTCCCTGTCTCCCTCCCTGTCTTCCTGCCTCCCTCCCATCCCGCAATCCCAGTCTCCCTCCCTGCCTCCCTCCCTGCCTCCCTCCCTCCCTGACTCCCTCCCTGCCTCCCTCCCTCCCATCCTCCCTGTCTCCTTCCAATCCATCCACCCCTGTCTCCCTCCCTGTCTCCCTGCCTCCCTCCCATCCCTCCATCCCTGTCTCCCTCCCTGCCATCCTCCCATCCTCCCCGCCTCCCTCCCTGCATCCCTCCCTGTCTCCCTCCCTGCCTCCCTCCCTGCCTCCCTCCCTGTCTCCTACCCTGCCTCCCTCCCTGCCTCCCTCCCTCCCTCCCATCCTCCCTGTCTCCCTCCCTCCCATCCCTCCATCCCTGTCTCCCTCCCTGTCTCCCTCCCTGTCTTCCTGCCTCCCTCCCATCCCTCCATCCCTGTCTCCCTCCCTGCCATCCTCCCATCCTCCCTGCCTCCCTCCCTGCATCCCTCCCTGTCTCCCTCCCTGCCTCCCTCCCTGCCTCCCTCCCTGTCTACCCTCCCTGACTCCCTCCCTGCCTCCCTCCCTAACATCCTCCCTGTCTCCTTCCAATCCCTCCCTCCCTCCCTCCCTGCCTCCCTCCCTGTCTCCCTCCCTGTCTCCCTGTCTCCCTCCCTGTCTTCCTCCCTCCATCCAAGTCTCCCTCCCTCCCTGTCTCCCTCCCTCCCCCCTGTCTCCCTCCCCCCTGTCTCCCTCCCTCCTTGTCTCCCTCCCTCCCTCCCTGCCTCCCTCCCTGCCTCCCTCCCTGTCTCCCTGTCTCCCTCCCTGCCTCCCTCCCTGCCTCCCTCCCTGTCTCCCTGTCTCCCTCCCTGTCTCCCTCCCTGTCTCCCTCCCTGCCTCCCTACCTGTCTCCCTGTCTCCCTGTCTCCCTCCCTCCCTCCCTGTCTCCCTCCCTGTCTCCCTCCCTGTCTCCCTGTCTCCCTCCCTGCCTCCCTCCCTGCCTCCCTCCCTGTCTCCCTCCCTCCCTGTCTCCCTCCCTCCCTGTCTCCCTTCCTGTCTGTCTCCCTCCCTCCCTGTCTCCCTCCCTCCCTGTCTCGCTCACTGCCTCCCTCCATGTCTCCCTCCCTGTCTCCCTCCCTCCCTGTCTCCCTCAATGCCTCCCTCCCTGTCTCCCTGTCTCCCTCCCTGTCTCCCTTCCTGCCTCCCTCCCTGTCTCCCTCCCTCCCTCCCTGTCTCCCTTCCTGTCTCCCTCCCTGTCTCCCTCCCTGTCTCCCTCCCTGTCTCCCTCCCTCCCTCCCTGTCTCCCTCCCTCCCTCCCTGTCTCCCTCCCTGTCTCCCTCCCTCCCTGTCTCCCTCCCTCCCTCCCTGTCTCCCTCCCTCCCTCCTGTCTCCTTGCCTCCCTCCCTGTCTCCCTCCCTCACTGTCTCCCTCCCTGTCTCCCTCCCTGTCTCCCTCCCTCCCTGTCTCCCTCCCTCCCTGTCTCCCTGTCTCCCTCCCTGTCTCCCTCCGTCTCCCTCCCTCCCTCACTGCATCCCTCCCTCCCTGTCTCCCTCCCTGTCTCCCTCCCTGCCATCCTCCCATCCTCCCTGCCTCCCTCCCTGCATCCCTCCCTGTCTCCCTCCCTGCCTCCCTCCCTGCCTCCCTCCATCTCCCTCCCTGCCTCCCTCCCTCCCTCCCTGTCTCCCTCCCTGCCTCCCTCCCTGTCTCCATGTCTCCCTCCCTGTCTCCCTTCCTGCCTCTCTCCCTGTCTCCCTCCCTGTCTCCCTCCCTCCCTGTCTCCCTTCCTGTCTCCCTCCCTGTCTCCCTTCCTCCCTCCCTCCCTGTCTCCCTCCCTGTCTCCCTCCCTCCCTGTCTCCCTGTCTCCCTCCCACCCTGTCTACCTCCCTCCCTGTCTCCCTCCCTGTCTCCCTCCCTCCCTCCCTCCCTGTCTCCCTCCCTCCCTCCCTCCCTCCCTGTCTCCCTCCCTCCCTCCCTGTCTCCCTCCCTCCCTCCTGTCTCCCTGTATCCCTCCCTGTCTCCCTCCCTGTCTCCCTCCCTGCCTCCCTCCCTGCCTCCCTCCCTGTCTCCTTGCCTCCCTCCCTGTCTCCCTTCCTGTCTCCCTCCCTGTCTCCCTTCCTCCCTCCCCCCTCCCTGTCTCCCTCCCTGTCTCCCTCCCTCCCTGTCTCCCTCCCTCCCTCCCTGTCTAACTCCCTCCCTGTCTACCTCCCTCCCTGTCTCCCTCCCTCCCTGTCTCCCTCCCTCCCTCCCTGTCTCCCTCCCTCCCTGTCTCCCTCCCTCCCTCCTGTCTCCCTGTCTCCCTCCCTGTCTCCCTCCCTGTCTCCCTCCCTGCCTCCCTCCCTGCCTCCCTCCCTGCCTCCCTCCCTGTCTCCTTGCCTCCCTCCCTGTCTCCCTCCCTCCCTGTCTCCCTCCCTCACTGTCTCCCTCCCTGTCTCCCTCCCTGTCTCCCTCCCTCCCTGTCTCCCTCCGTCTCCCTCCCTGCCTCCCTCCCTCACTGCATCCCTCCCTCCCTGCATCCCTCCCTGTCTCCCTCCCTGCCATCCTCCCATCCTCCCTGCCTCCCTCCCTGCATCCCTCCCTGTCTCCCTCCCTGCCTCCCTCCCTGCCTCCCTCCATCTCCCTCCCTGCCTCCCTCCCTCCCTCCCATCCTCCGTCTCCCTGCCATCCCTCCCTCCCTGCCTCCCTCCCTGCCTCCCTCCCTCCCATCCTCCCTGTCTCCCTCAAATCCCTCCATCCTGTCTCCCTCCCTGTCTCCCTCCCTGTCTCACTGCCTCCCTCCCTCCCATCCCTCCATCCCTGTCTCCCTCCCTGCCTCCCTCCCTCCCTCCCATCCCTCCATCACTGTCTCCCTCCCTCCCTGTCTCCCTCCCTCCCTCCCTCCCTGTCTCCCTCCCTGTCTCCCTCCCATCCCTCCATCCCTGTCTCCCTCCCTGCCATCCTCCCATCCTCCCTGCCTCCCTCCCTGCATCCCTCCCTGCCTCCCTCCCTGCCTCCCTCCCTGCCTCCTACCCTGCCTCCCTCGCTGCCTCCCTCCCTCCCATCCTCCCTGTCTCCCTCCCATCCCTCCATCCCTGTCTCCCTCCCTGTCTCCCTCCCTGTCTTCCTGCCTCCCTCCCATCCCGCAATCCCTGTCTCCCTTCCTGCCATCCTCCCATCCTCCCTCCCTCCCTGTCTCCCTCCCTGCCTCCCTCCCTGCCTCCCTGCATCCCTCCTTGTCTCAGTCCCTGCCTCCCTCCCTGCCTCCCTCCCTGTCTACCCTCCCTGACTCCCTCCCTGCCTCCCTCCCTCCCATCCTCCCTGTCTCCTTCCAATCCCTCCATCCCTGTCTCCCTCCCTGTCTCCCTGCCTCCCTCCCATCCCTCCATCCCTGTCTCCCTCGCTGCCATCCTCCCATCCTCCCCGCCTCCCTCCCTGCATCCCTCCCTGTCTCCCTCCCTGCCTCCCTCCCTGCCTCCCTCCCTGTCTCCTACCCTGCCTCCCTCCCTGCCTCCCTCCCTCCCATCCTCCCTGTCTCCCTCCCTCCCATCCCTCCATCCCTGTCTCTCTCCCTGTCTCCCTCCCTGTCTTCCTGCCTCCCTCCCATCCCTCCATCCCTGTCTCCCTTCCTGCCATCCGCCCATCCTCCCTGTCTCCCTCCCTTTATCCCTCCCTGTCTCCCTCCCTGCCTCCCTCCCTGCCTCCCTTCCTGTCTCCCTCCCTGTCTCCCTTCCTCCCTCCCTTCCTCCCTCCCTCCCTGTCTCCCTCCCTCCCTCCCTCCCTGTCTCCCTCCCTCCCTGTCTCCCTCCCTGTCTGTCTCCCTCTCTCCCTCCCTGTCTCCCTCCCTCCCTCCTGTCTCCCTGTCTCCCTCCCTGTCTCCCTCCCTGCCTCCCTCCCTGTCTCCTTGCCTCCCTCCCTGTCTCCCTCCCTGTCTCCCTCCCTCCCTGTCTCCCTCCCTGTCTCCCTGTCTCCCTCCGTCTCCCTCCCTGCCTCCCTGCCTCCCTCCCTCACTGCATCCCTCCCTCCCTGCATCCCTTCCTGTCTCCATCCCTGTCTCCCTCCCTGTCTCCCTCCCTGCCATCCTCCCATCCTCCCTGCCTCCCTCCCTGCATCACTCCCTGTCTCCCTCCCTGCCTCCCTCCCTGCCTCCCTCCATCTCCCTCCCTGCCTCCCTCCCTCCCTCCCTTTCTCCCTGCCATCCCTCCATCCCTGTCTCCCTCCCTGTCTCCCTCCCTGTCTCACTGCCTCCCTCCCTCCCATCCCTCCATCCCTGTCTCCCTCCCTGCCTCCCTCCCTCCCTCCCATCCCTCCATCACTGTCTCCCTCCCTCCCTCCCTGTCTCCCTCCCTCCCTCCCTCCCTGTCTCCCTCCCTGTCTCCCTCCCATCCCTCCATCCCTGTCTCCCTCCCTGCCATCCTCCCATCCTCCCTGCCTCCCTCCCTGCATCCCTCCCTGTCTCCCTCCCTGCCTCCCTCCCTGCCTCCCTCCCTGCCTCCTACCCTGCCTCCCTCGCTGCCTAACCTCCCTCCCATCCTCCCTGTCTCCCTCCCATCCCTCCATCCCTGTCTCCCTCCCTGTCTCCCTCCCTGTCTTCCTGCCTCCCTCCCATCCCGCAATCCCTGTCTCCCTCCCTGCCATCCTCCAATCCTCCCTGCCTCCCTCCCTGTCTCCCCCCCTGCCTCCCTCCCTGACTCCCTCCCTGCCTCCTTCCCTCCCATCCTCCCTGTCTCCCTCCGATCCCTCCATCCCTGTCTCCCTCCCTGCCATCCTCCCATCCTCCCCGCCTCCCTCCCTGCATCCCTCCCTGTCTCCCTCCCTGCCTCCCTCCCTGCCTCCCTCCCTGTCTCCTACCCTGCCTCCCTCCCTGCCTCCCTCCCTCCCTCCCATCCTCCCTGTCTCCCTCCCTCCCATCCCTCCATCCCTGTCTCCCTCCCTGTCTCCCTCCCTGTCTTCCTGCCTCCCTCGCATCCCTCCATCCCTGTCTCCCTCCCTGCCATCCTCCCATCCTCCCTGCCTCCCTCCCTCCCTGCATCCCTCCCTGTCTCCCTCCCTGCCTCCCTCCCTGCCTCCCTCCCTGTCTACCCTCCCTGACGCCCTCCCTGCCTCCCTCCCTCCCATCCTCCCTGTCTCCTTCCAATCCCTCCATCCCTGTCTCCCTCCCTGTCTCCCTGCCTCCCTCCCATCCCTCCATCCCTGTCTCCCTCGCTGCCATCCTCCCATCCTCCCCGCCTCCCTCCCTGCATCCCTCCCTGTCTCCCTCCCTGCCTCCCTCCCTGACTCCCTCCCTGCCTCCCTCCCTCCCATCCTCCCTGTCTCCTTCCAATCCCTCCATCCCTGTCTCCCTCCCTGTCTTCCTGCCTCCCTCCCATCCCTCCATCCCTGTCTCCCTCCCTGCCATCCTCCCATCCTCCCTGCCTCCATCCCTGCATCCCTCCCTGTCTCCCTCCCTGCCTCCCTCCATGTCTCCCTCCCTGCCTCCCTCCCTGCCTCCCTCCCTCCCATCCTCCCTGCCTCCCTCCCATCCCTCCATCCCTGTCTCCCTCCCTGCCATCCTCCCATCCTCCCCGCCTCCCTCCCTGCATCCCTCCCTGTCTCCCTCCCTGCCTCCCTCCCTGCCTCCCTCCCTCCCTCCCATCCTCCCTGTCTCCCTCCCTCCCATCCCTCCATCCCTGTCTCCCTCCCTGTCTCCCTCCCTGTCTTCCTGCCTCCCTCCCATCCCTCCATCCCTGTCTCCCTCCCTGCCATCCTCCCATCCTCCCTGCCTCCCTCCCTGCATCCCTCCCTGCCTCCCTCCCTGCCTCCCTCCCTGCCTCCCTCCCTGTCTACCCTCCCTGACTCCCTCCCTGCCTCCCTCCCTCCCATCCTCCCTGTCTCCTTCCAATCCCTCCATCCCTGTCTCCCTCCCTGTCTCCCTCCCTGCCTCCCTCCCTGTCTCCTACCCTGCCTCCCTCCCTGCCTCCCTCCCTCCCATCCTCCCTGTCTCCCTCCCTCCCATCCCTCCATCCCTGTCTCTCTCCCTGTCTAACCTCCCTGTCTTCCTGCCTCCCTCCCATCCCTCCATCCCTGTCTCCCTCCCTGCCATCCTCCCATCCTCCCTGCCTCCCTCCCTGCATCCCTCCCTGTCTCCCTCCCTGCCTCCCTCCCTGACTCCCTCCCTCCCATCCTCCCTGTCTCCTTCCAATCCCTCCATCCCTGTCTCCCTCCCTGCCTCCCTCCCTGCCTCCCTCCCTCCAATCCTCCCTGTCTCCCTCCCATCCCTCCATCCCTGTCTCCCTCCCTGCCTCCCTCCCATCCTCCCTGTCTCCCTCCCATCCCTCCATCCCTGTCTCCCTCCCTGTCTCCCTCCCTGTCTCCCTCCCTCCCATCCCTCCATCCCTGTCTCCCTCCCTGCCTCCCTCCCTGCCTCCCTCCCTCCCATCCTCCCTGTCTCCCTCCCATCCCTCCATCCCTGTCTCCCTCCCTGTCTCCCTGCCTCCCTCTCTCCCTCCCATCCCTCCATCCCTGTCTCCCTCCCTGTCTCCCTCCCTCCCTGTCTCCCTCCCTCCCATCCTCCCTGTCTCCCTCTCATCCCTCCCTCCATGCCTCCCTCCCTGCCTCCCTCCCTCCCATCCTCCCTGTCTCCCTCCCATCCCTCCCTCCCTGCCTCCCTCCCTGCCTCCCTCCCTCCCTCCCTGTCTCCCTCCCATCCCTCCATCCCTGTCTCCCTCCCTGTCTCCCTCCCTGCCTCCCTCCCTCCCTGTCTCCCTCCCATCCCTCCCTCCCTGTCTCCCTGCCTCCCTCCCTCCCTCCCATCCCATTCACAGCGCCTCCATGCCTGGAAGAGATTAGACAAATGCTTTTGTCATCTACATTGTTATCTCCCAAGCTCCCTGCCTCCCTCCCCCTCCCATCCCTCCCTCCCTGCCTCCCTCCCTGTCTCCCTCACTGCCTCCCTCCCTGCCTCCCTCCCTCCCATCCTCCCTGTCTCCTTCCAATCCCTCCATTCCTGTCTCCCTCCCTGCCTCCCTCCCTGCCTCCCTCCCTCCCATCCTCCCTGTCTCCCTCCCATCCCTCCATCCCTGTCTCCCTCCCTGTCTCCCTGCCTCCCTCCCTCCCATCCCTCCATCCCTGTCTCCCTCCCTGCCTCCCTCCCATCCTCCCTGTCTCCCTCCCATCCCTCCCTCCCTGTCTCCCTCCCTGTCTCCCTCCCTCCCTCCCTCTCATCCCTCCCTCCCTGCCTCCCTCCCTCCCATCCCTCCATCCCTGTCTCCCTCCCTGCCTCCCTCCCTGCCTCCCTCCCATCCTCCCTGTCTCCCTCCCATCCCTCCCTCCCTGTCTCCCTCCCTGCCTCCCTCCCTCCCTGTCTCCCTCCCATCCCTCCATCCCTGTCTCCCTCCCTGTCTCCCTCCCTGTCTCCCTGCCTCCCTCCCTCCCATCCCTCCATCCCTGTCTCCCTCCCTGCCTCCCTCCCTGCCTCCCTCCCATCCTCCCTGTCTCCCTCCCATCCCTCCCTCCCTGTCTCCCTCCCTGTCTCCCTCCCTCCCTCCCTCTCATCCCTCCCTCCCTGTCTCCCTCCCTGTCTCCCTCCCTCCCTGTCTCCCTCCCTGTCTCCCTGCCTCCCTCCCTGCCTCCCATCCCATTCACAGCGCCTCCATGCCTGGAAGAGATGAGACAAATGCTTTTGTCATCTACATTATTATCTCCCTCCCTCACTCCCTCTACATTATTATTATTATTATTATTATTATTATTATTATTATCTCCCAAGCTCCCTTTCATCTTTTTCTCTTATTTTATGTATTTCTTTCTCTCGTTCTTTCTGTCTCTTTCATTCTCTCTTTCTTAATGTCTTTCTTTCTTTCCTCCCCATCATGGCTTTTTACCAAAACACATCCTTGAAAGTGGTGATGGCGCTTTTCTACTATTAAAACGATGGGCTTTCTTTCTTTGTTAAAAAAAACAGCAGTATTCAGACACAAGTTACTGCTGCAGCTTGGGTGTAGCATACGACGCAATGAACCAATCAAACAACAGCATTTGTTTCCAGGCAGTGACTCATGAAGGACAGGTGTTAACCCATTGTGTTTCTACAACAACAACAACTGTGTGGAAGAAGAAAAACGTGATAAAGCAACACGAGGAGAGAAGGGTCAAATGGTGGGGATATACGCCGATAAAACACAATGAGCAGAGCTACAACATAACCTCTTAATCCTAACGGTGTCCGTGGTAACGGTCAATCAATAGAGAAGAGTCAGCCATAAAGAAAGTGTTTCAGAGCATCAGGGATGACCTTTGAAACACAACTAAGATAGTATTAGTTAACTGGTCAGAAGGTCACCCAAATTTAACTCAATCATTAGACTCTCCAGTTATAAATAACCAAACTGAGACATGGTGGATGATGACAGACATATAAAACCACACTGAGACATGGTGGATGATGACAGACATAAATAACCACACTGAGACATGGTGGATGATGACAGACATAAATAACCACACTGAGACACGGTGGATGATGACAGACATAAATAACCACACTGAGACATGGTGGATGATGACAGACATAAATAACCACACTGAGACATGGTGGATGATGACAGACATAAATAACCACACTGAGACACGGTGGATGATGACAGACATAAATAACCACACTGAGACACGGTGGATGATGACAGACATAAATAACCACACTGAGACATGGTGGATGATGACTGGGATAAATAACCACACTGAGACACGGTGGATGATGACAGACATAAATAACCACACTGAGACATGGTGGATGATGACAGACATAAATAACCACACTGAGACACGGTGGATGATGACAGACATAAATAACCACACTGAGACACGGTGGATGATGACAGACATAAATAACCACACTGAGACACGGTGGATGATGACAGACATAAATAACCACACTGAGACACGGTGGATGATGACAGACATAAATAACCACACTGAGACACGGTGGATGATGACAGACATAAATAACCACACTGAGACATGGTGGATGATGACAGACATAAATAACCACACTGAGACATGGTGGATGATGACAGACATAAATAACCACACTGAGACATGGTGGATGATGACAGACATAAATAACCACACTGAGACATGGTGGATGATGACAGGGATAAATAACCACACTGACACACGGTGGATGATGACATACATAAATAACCACACTGACACACGGTGGATGATGACAGACATAAATAACCACACTTACACACGGTGGATGATGACAGACATAAATAACCACACTGAGACATGGTGGATGGACAGACGGGGGGATGGTGATTGGGCCGGGTGTTCTCTCTCCATCTGATGAGAGAATGTGTGTGTGTGTGTGTGTGTGTGTGTGTGTGTGTGTGTGTGTGTGTGTGTGTGTGTGTGTGTGTGTGTGTGTGTGTGTGTGTGTGTGTGTGTGTGTGTGTGTGTGTGTGTGTGTGTGTGTGTGTGTGTGTGTGTGTGTGTGAACGTTTCTCATTCAGAGGATAATTTCCCAGCGTTAGCGAGCCAAACCAGGAAATGACTACATCCCAAATGGCACTCCATTCCCTATATAGTGCACTACCCACAGGGCTCCTTTCAAAAGTAGTGCACTAAGTAGGGAACAGAGCACCATTTGAGATGTAGGCAATCTCTCCCGGCTGATGGTGGTAGAATTGAACAGATGAGGAAACCTAACCCTCATCCATTTTATATACAGCCCTCGGCCCTCCTCCTCCGGAGGGGCGGCAGAAAAGGGGAATCGTTTTGGAGGGTTTGAGGCATTTAACGGGGACTAGTGAGAAATGTAAAAGTGGGATTGAGCACACCAGAAGATACTGAGGTGAGAGGTCAGAGCCCGTATTTGGAAAAATGCTCAGAGTAGGAGTGCCGGTTTAAGATCAGCTTAGCCTTTTAGACCACAGTGGACACAGGCCCAAACCTACATCAGAGAAAGGGGTCCCAAACCTACATCAGAGACAGGAGGCCCAAACCTACATCTGAGACAAGGGGGCCGAAACCTATATCAGAGACAAGGGGCCCAAACCTACATCAGAGACAAGGGGGCCCAAACCTACATCAGAGACAAGGGGGCCCAAACCTACATCAGAGACAAGGGGCCCAAACCTACATCAGAGACAAGGGGCCCAAACCTACATCAGAGACAAGGGGCCCAAACCTACATCAGAGACAAGGGGCCCAAACCTACATCAGAGACAAGGGGGCCCAAACCTACATCAGAGACAAGGGGCCCAAACCTACATCAGAGACAAGGGGGCCCAAACCTACATCAGAGACAGGGGGCCCAAACCTCCATCAGAGACAGGGGGCCCAAACCTACATTAGAGACAAGGGGGCCCAAACCTACATCAGAGACAAGGGGGCCCAAACCTACATCAGAGACAGGGGGCCCAAACCTACATCAGAGACAAGGGGGCCCAAACCTACATCAGAGACAAGGGGCCCAAACCTACATCAGAGACAAGGGGCCCAAACCTACATCAGAGACAAGGGGGCCCAAACCTACATCAGAGACAAGGGGCCCAAACCTACATCAGAGACAAGGGGCCCAAACCTACATCAGAGACAAGGGGCCCAAACCTACATCAGAGACAAGGAAACAAACCTACATCAGAGACAAGGGGCCCAAACCAAATCAGAGACATGGAAACAAACCTACATCAGAGACAAGGGGACAAACCTACATCAGAGACAAGGAAACAAACCTACATCAGAGACAAGGGGCCCAAACCTACATCAGAGACAAGGGGGTCCAAACCGACATTAGAGCACCAGGTGTACTTTATGTCAATAGGAGACTGTAACATAATCAAAGACTAAACACTGTAACATAATCAAAGACTAAAACACTGTAACATAATCAAAGACTAAACACTGTAACATAATCAAAGACTAAACACTGTAACATAATCAAAGACTAAACACTGTTACATAATCAAAGACTAAAACACTGTAACATAATCAAAGACTAAACACTGTAACATAATCAAGGACTAAACACTGTAACATAATCACATTGTTAATAAGACACACCTTTTCTCTTTCAGCTGCTGGTAGTAAATGTTTAAACAAATTCTGCGTCCCAAATGTAACTCCATTCACAAAAGATTGTGCACTTTATAGAGCCCTATGGATCCTGGTCATTAGTAGCACACTATATAAAGCCCTATGGATCCTGGTCATTAGTAGTGTACTATATAGAGCCCTATGGATCCTGGTCATTAGTAGTGTACTATATAGAGCCCTATGGATCCTGGTCATTAGTAGTGTACTATATAGAGCCCTATGGATCCTGGTCATTAGTAGTGTACTATATAGAGCCCTATGGATCCTGGTCATTAGTAGTGTACTATATAGAGCCCTATGGATCCTGGTCATTAGTAGTGTACTATATAGAGCCCTATGGATCCTGGTCATTAGTAGTGTACTATATAGAGCCCTATGGATCCTGGTCATTAGTAGTGTACTATATAGGGAATAAAAATCTATTTGGGACGCATCCTTTGGTGAAGTACCAATGAACATCAGTGAGAGACAAAGAGACTGACTCCACTCACCCCATAGACCAGTTCCCCCACCATCCCGTTCCACGTCTTGGTGTCTGGATCTCGCGCACCGTACTTTCCGTCTGCTACTACTGACAGTTTGTATCTTATCCCCACATGTTTTGCAATTTCGGCAGCTAAATCGACACAGTAGCCTTCATATCTGTCATTCCCCTCCAGATTCATCTGGTGTTTCTTGTACATCACATAAGGGGCTTCCTGTTAATAGTCAGATCACACGCTGGTTTATTGTCACACACACACACACACACACACACACACACAC
>NC_088243.1:83888741-83893741 GCF_036934945.1 Oncorhynchus masou masou
ATTGGTAGGCTGGGTGTATTGGTATGCTGGGTGGATTGGTATGCTGGGTGTATTGGTAGGCTGGGTGTATTGGTATGCTGGGTGTATTGGTAGGCTGGGTGTATTGGTATGCTGGGTGTATTGGTATGCTGGGTGGATTGGTATGCTGGGTGTATTGGTAGGCTGGGTGGATTGGTAGGCTGGGTGTATTGGTATGCTGGGTGTATTGGTATGCTGGGTGGATTGGTATGCTGGGTGTACTGGTATGCTGGGTGTATTGGTAGGCTGGGTGTATTGGTATGCTGGGTGTATTGGTATGCTGGGTGGATTGGTATGCTGGGTGGATTGGTATGCTGGGTGTATTGGTAGGCTGGGTGGATTGGTAGGCTGGGTGTATTGGTATGCTGGGTGTATTGGTATGCTGGGTGGATTGGTATGCTGGGTGTATTGGTATGCTGGGTGTATTGGTAGGCTGGGTGTATTGGTATGCTGGGTGTATTGGTATGCTGGGTGTATTGGTATGCTGGGTGGATTGGTATGCTGGGTGTATTGGTAGGCTGGGTGTATTGGTATGCTGGGTGTATTGGTATGCTGGGTGTATTGGTATGCTGGGTGTATTGGTATGCTGGGTGTATTGGTAGGCTGGGTGTATTGGTATGCTGGGTGTATTGGTATGCTGGGTGTATTGGTAGGCTGGGTGTATTGGTATGCTGGGTGTATTGGTATGCTGGGTGTATTGGTATGCTGGGTGGATTGGTATGCTGGGTGTATTGGTAGGCTGGGTGTATTGGTATGCTGGGTGTATTGGTATGCTGGGTGGATTGGTATGCTGGGTGTATTGGTAGGCTGGGTGTATTGGTAGGCTGGGTGTATTGGTATGCTGGGTGTATTGGTATGCTGGGTGGATTGGTATGCTGGGTGTATTGGT
The DNA here is from genome assembly GCF_036934945.1 of Oncorhynchus masou masou. Classification (NCBI taxonomy): domain Eukaryota; kingdom Metazoa; phylum Chordata; class Actinopteri; order Salmoniformes; family Salmonidae; genus Oncorhynchus; species Oncorhynchus masou. The sequence continues at coordinate 83,889,649 of NC_088243.1, forward strand.
ATGGCTGGGTGTATTGGTAGGGTGTATTGGTATGCTGGGTGTATTGGTATGCTGGGTGTATTGGTATTGGTATGCTGGGTGTATTGGTATGCTGGGTGTATTGGTAGGCTGGGTGTATTGGTAGGCTGGGTGTATTGGTATGCTGGGTGTATTGGTATGCTGGGTATTGGTATTGGTATGGTATGCTGGGTGTATTGGTAGGCTGGGTGTATTGGTATGCTGGGTGTATTGGTATGCTGGGTGGATTGGTATGCTGGGTGTATTGGTAGGCTGGGTGTATTGGTATGCTGGGTGTATTGGTAGGCTGGGTGTATTGGTAGGCTGGGTGTATTGGTATGCTGGGTGTATTGGTATGCTGGGTGTATTGGTGGGTGTATTGGTATGCTGGGTGTATTGGTAGGCTGGGTGTATTGGTATGCTGGGTGTATTGGTAGGCTGGGTGTATTGGTATGCTGGGTGTATTGGTATGCTGGGTGTATTGGTATGCTGGGTGGATTGGTATGCTGGGTGTATTGGTAGGCTGGGTGTATTGGTATTGGTGGATTGGTATGCTGGGTGTATTGGTATGCTGGGTGTATTGGTATGCTGGGTGGATTGGTATGGTGTATTGGTATGCTGGGTGTATTGGTATGCTGGGTGGATTGGTATGCTGGGTGTATTGGTATGCTGGGTGGATTGGTATGCTGGGTGTACTGGTATGCTGGGTGTATTGGTATGCTGGGTGGATTGGTATGCTGGGTGTATTGGTAGGCTGGGTGGATTGGTAGGCTGGGTGTATTGGTATGCTGGGTGTATTGGTATGCTGGGTGGATTGGTATGCTGAGTGTATTGGTATGCTGGGTGTATTGGTAGGCTGGGTGTATTGGTATGCTGGGTGTATTGGTATGCTGGGTGGATTGGTATGCTGGGTGGATTGGTAGGCTGGGTGTATTGGTATGCTGGGTGTATTGGTATGCTGGGTGTATTGGTAGGCTGGGTGTATTGGTATGCTGGGTGTATTGGTAGGCTGGGTGTATTGGTATGCTGGGTGTATTGGTATGCTGGGTGGATTGGTATGCTGGGTGTATTGGTAGGCTGGGTGTATTGGTATGCTGGGTGGATTGGGTATTGGTATGCTGGGTGTATTGGTAGGCTGGGTGTATTGGTATGCTGGGTGGATTGGTATGCTGGGTGTATTGGTAGGCTGGGTGTATTGGTATGCTGGGTGTATTGGTAGGCTGGGTGTATTGGTATGCTGGGTGTATTGGTATGCTGGGTGTATTGGTAGGCTGGGTGTATTGGTATGCTGGGTGTATTGGTAGGCTGGGTGTATTGGTATGCTGGGTGGATTGGTATGCTGGGTGTATTGGTAGGCTGGGTGTATTGGTATGCTGGGTGTATTGGTATGCTGGGTGTATTGGTAGGCTGGGTGTATTGGTATGCTGGGTGTATTGGTAGGCTGGGTGTATTGGTATGCTGGGTGTATTGGTATGCTGGGTGTATTGGTATGCTGGGTGTATTGGTATGCTGGGTGTATTGGTATGCTGGGTGTATTGGTATGCTGGGTGTATTGGTATGCTGGGTGTATTGGTAGGCTGGGTGTATTGGTATGCTGGGTGTATTGGTATGCTGGGTGTATTGGTAGGCTGGGTGTATTGGTATGCTGGGTGTATTGGTAGGCTGGGTGTATTGGTATGCTGGGTGGATTGGTATGCTGGGTGTATTGGTATGCTGGGTGTATTGGTATGCTGGGTGTATTGGTAGGCTGGGTGTATTGGTATGCTGGGTGTATTGGTATGCTGGGTGGATTGGTATGCTGGGTGGATGGGTGGGTATGCTGGGTGTATTGGTATGCTGGGTGGATTGGTATGCTGGGTGGATTGGTATGCTGGGTGTTGGTATGCTGGGTGTATTGGTATGCTGGGTGGATTGGTATGCTGGGTGGATTGGTATGCTGGGTGTATTGGTATGCTGGGTGTATTGGTAGGCTGGGTGTATTGGTATGCTGGGTGTATTGGTATGCTGGGTGTATTGGTATGCTGGGTGTATTGGTATGCTGGGTGGATTGGTATGCTGGGTGTATTGGTATGCTGGGTGTATTGGTATGCTGGGTGTATTGGTATGCTGGGTGTATTGGTATGCTGGGTGTATTGGTATGCTGGGTGTATTGGTAGGCTGGGTGTATTGGTATGCTGGGTGTATTGGTATGCTGGGTGTATTGGTATGCTGGGTGTATTGGTATGCTGGGTGTATTGGTATTGCTGGGTGTATTGGTATGCTGGGTGTATTGGTATGCTGGGTGTATTGGTATGGGTGGCTGGGTGTATTGGTATGCTGGGTGTATTGGTATGCTGGGTGTATTGGTATGCTGGGTGTATTGGTATGCTGGGTGTATTGGTATGGGTGTATTGGGGGTGTATTGGTATGCTGGGTGTATTGGTATGCTGGGTGTATTGGTATGCTGGGTGTATTGGTATGCTGGGTGTATTGGTATGCTGGGTGTATTGGTATGCTGGGTGTATTGGTATGCTGGGTGTATTGGTATGCTGGGTGTATTGGTATGCTGGGTGTATTGGTATGCTGGGTGTATTGGTATGCTGGGTGTATTGGTATGCTGGGTGTATTGGTATGCTGGGTGTATTGGTATGCTGGGTGTATTGGTATGCTGGGTGTATTGGTATGCTGGGTGTATTGGTATGCTGGGTGTATTGGTATGCTGGGTGTATTGGTAGGGGTGTATTGGTATGCTGGGTGTATTGGTATGCTGGGTGTATTGGTATGCTGGGTGTATTGGTATGCTGGGTGTATTGGTAGGCTGGGTGTATTGGTATGCTGGGTGTATTGGTATGCTGGGTGTATTGGTAGGCTGGGTGTATTGGTATGCTGGGTGTATTGGTATGCTGGGTGTATTGGTATGCTGGGTGTATTGGTATGCTGGGTGTATTGGTATGCTGGGTGTATTGGTAGGCTGGGTGTATTGGTATGCTGGGTGTATTGGTATGCTGGGTGTATTGGTATGCTGGGTGTATTGGTAGGCTGGGTGGATTGGTAGGCTGGGTATTGGTATGCTGGGTGTATTGGTATGCTGGGTGTATTGGTATGCTGGGTGTATTGGTATGCTGGGTGTATTGGTAGGCTGGGTGGATTGGTAGGCTGGGTGTATTGGTATGCTGGGTGTATTGGTATGCTGGGTGGATTGGTATGCTGGGTGTATTGGTAGGCTGGGTGGATTGGTATGCTGGGTGTATTGGTATGCTGGGTGTATTGGTAGGCTGGGTGTATTGGTATGCTGGGTGTATTGGTATGCTGGGTGTATTGGTATGCTGGGTGGATTGGTAGGCTGCTGGTATGCTGGGTGTATTGGTATGCTGGGTGTATTGGTATGCTGGGTGTATTGGTATGCTGGGTGTATTGGTATGCTGGGTGTATTGGTATGCTGGGTGTATTGGTAGGCTGGGTGTATTGGTATGCTGGGTGTATTGGTATGCTGGGTGTATTGGTATGCTGGGTGTATTGGTATGCTGGGTGTATTGGTATGCTGGGTGTTTGGTAGGCTGGGTGTATTGGTATGCTGGGTGGATTGGTATGCTGGGTGTATTGGTAGGCTGGGTGTATTGGTATGCTGGGTGGATTGGTATGCTGGGTGTATTGGTAGGCTGGGTGTATTGGTATGCTGGGTGTATTGGTAGGCTGGGTGTATTGGTATGCTGGGTGTATTGGTATGCTGGGTGTATTGGTAGGCTGGGTGTATTGGTATTGGTATGCTGGGTGTATTGGTAGGCTGGGTGTATTGGTATGCTGGGTGGATTGGTATGCTGGGTGTATTGGTAGGCTGGGTGTATTGGTATGCTGGGTGTATTGGTAGGCTGGGTGTATTGGTAGGCTGGGTGTATTGGTATGCTGGGTGTATTGGTAGGCTGGGTGTATTGGTATGCTGGGTGTATTGGTATGCTGGGTGGATTGGTATGCTGGGTGTATTGGTAGGCTGGGTGGATTGGTAGGCTGGGTGTATTGGTATGCTGGGTGTATTGGTATGCTGGGTGGATTGGTATGCTGGGTGTACTGGTATGCTGGGTGTATTGGTAGGCTGGGTGTATTGGTATGCTGGGTGTAT
>NC_088243.1:83898741-83993741 GCF_036934945.1 Oncorhynchus masou masou
ATAGTGTAGAAGGGTAGTGTAACAGTGTAGTGTATAGTGTAGCAGGGTAGTGTATAGTGTAGAAGGGTAGTGTAACAGTGTAGTGTATAGTGTAGCAGGGTAGTGTAGCCGGGTAGTGTATACTGTAGCAGGGTAGTGTATAGTGTAACAGGGTAGTGTAACAGGGTAGTGTATAGTGTAACAGGGTAGTGTATACTGTAGCAGGGTAGTGTAGTAGGGTAGTGTATAGTGTAGTAGGGTAGTGTATAGTGTAACAGGGTAGTGTAACAGGGTAGTGTAACAGGGTAGTGTATACTGTAGCAGGGTAGTGTATAGTGTAACAGGGTAGTGTAACAGGGTAGTGTAACAGGGTAGTGTATAGTGTAACAGGGTAGTGTATACTGTAGCAGGGTAGTGTAGTAGGGTAGTGTATAGTGTAACAGGGTAGTCTACAGTGTAACAGGGTAGTGTCTAGTGTAACAGGGTGGTGTATAGTGTAGTAGGGTAGTGTATAGTGTAACAGGGTAGTGTATAGTGTAACAAGGTAGTGTATACTGTAGCAGGGTAGTGTAGTAGGGTAGTGTAGCAGGGTAGTGTAGCAGGGTAGTGTATAGTGTAGCAGGGTAGAGTAGCCGGGTAGTGTAGCCGGGTAGTGTATAGTGTAGAAGGGTAGTGTAACAGGGTAGAGTATAGTGTAGCAGGGTAGTGTATAGTGTAGAAGGGTAGTGTATAGTGTAACAGGGTAGAGTATAGTGTAACAGGGTAGTGTATACTGTAGCAGGGTAGTATATAGTGTAACAGGGTAGTGTATACTGTAGCAGGGTAGTGTATAGTGTAGCAGGGTAGTGTATAGTGTAGCAGGGTAGTATATAGTGTAGCAGGGTAGTATATAGTGTAGCAGGGTAGTGTATAGTGTAACAGGGTAGTGTATACTGTAGCAGGGTAGTGTATAGTGTAGCAGGGTAGTGTATAGTGTAGCAGGGTAGTATATAGTGTAGCAGGGTAGTATATAGTGTAACAGGGTAGTGTATAGTGTAACAGGGTAGTGTATAGTGTAGCAGGGTAGTGTATAGTGTAACAGGGTAGTGTATAGTGTAGCAGGGTAGTGTATAGTGTAGCAGGGTAGTGTATAGTGTAACAGGGTAGTGTATAGTGTAACAGGGTAGTGTATAGTGTAGCAGGGTAGTGTATAGTGTAGCAGGGTAGTGTATAGTGTAACAGGGTAGTGTATAGTGTAACAGGGTAGTGTATAGTGTAGCAGGGTAGTGTATAGTGTAACAGGGTAGTGTATAGTGTAACAGGGTAGTGTATAGTGTAACAGGGTAGTGTATAGTGTAACAGGGTAGTGTATAGTGTAGCAGGGTAGTGTATAGTGTAGCAGGGTAGTGTATAGTGTAGCAGGGTAGCGTATAGTGTAATAGGTTAGTGTATACTGTAGCAGGGTAGTGCATACTGTAGCAGGTTAGTGCATACTGTAGCAGGGTAGTGCATACTGTAGCAGGTTAGTGTATACTGTAGCAGGGTAGTGTATAGTGTAGCAGGGTAGTGTATAGTGTAATAGGTTAGTGTATACTGTAGCAGGGTAGTGTATAGTGTAGCAGGGTAGTGTGTAGTGTAGCAGGGTAGTGTATACTGTAGCAGGGTAGTGTATAGTGTAGCAGGGTAGTGCATACTGTAGCAGGGTAGTGTATAGTGTAGCAGGGTAGTGTATACTGTAGCAGGGTAGTGTATAGTGTAGCAGGGTAGTGCATACTGTAGCAGGGTAGTGTATACTGTAGCATGGTAGTGTATAGTGTAGCAGGGTAGTGCATACTGTAGCAGGGTAGTGTATACTGTAGCAGGGTAGTGTATAGTGTAGCAGGGTAGTGCATACTGTAGCAGGGTAGTGTATACTGTAGCAGGGTAGTATATAGTGTAGCAGGGTAGTATATAGTGTAGCAGGGTAGTGTATAGTGTAGCAGGGTAGTGTATAGTGTAGCAGGGTAGTGTATAGTGTAGCAGGGTAGTGTATAGTGTAGCAGGGTAGTGTATAGTGTAGCAGGGTAGTGTATAGTGTAACAGGGTAGTGTATAGTGTAGCAGGGTAGTGTATAGTGTAGCAGGGTAGTCTATAGTGTTGCAGGGTAGTGTAACAGGGTAGAGTATAGTGTAGCAGGGTAGTGTATAGTGTAGCAGGGTAGTGCTGTGACAGCAAAGTCCGTGTTGGTGTGCCTGTGTGTGTGTGTGTCATCAGATGAGACACACCACTCTCATCCCTCATACCAGCCCTCTCTCACCACCATCACCCCTCATACCAGCCCTCTCTCACCACCATCACCCCTCATACCAGCCCTCTCTCACCACCATCACCCCTCATACCAGCCCTCTCTCACCACCATCACCCTCATACCAGCCCTCTCTCACCACCATCACCCCTCATACCAGCCCTCTCTCACCACCATCACCCCTCATACCAGCCCTCTCTCACCACCATCATCCCTCATACCAGCCCTCTCTCACCACCATCACCCCTCATACCAGCCCTCTCTCACCACCATCATCCCTCATACCAGCCCTCTCTCACCACTCTCACCCCTCATACCAGCCCTCTCTCACCACCATCACCCCTCATACCAGCCCTCTCTCACCACCATCACCCCTCATACCAGCCCTCTCTCACCACCATCACCCCTCATACCAGCCCTCTCTCACCACCATCACCCCTCATACCAGCCCTCTCTCACCACCATCACCCCTCATACCAGCCCTCTCTCACCACCATCACCCCTCATACCAGCCCTCTCTTACCACCATCACCCCTCATATCAGCCCTCTCTCACCACCATCACCCCTCATACCAGCCCTCTCTCACCACCATCACCCCTCATACCAGCCCTCTCTCACCACCATCACCCCTCATACCAGCCCTCTCTCACCACCATCACCCCTCATACTAGCCCTCTCTCACCACAATCACCCCTCATACCAGCCCTCTCTCACCTCTATAACCTGTCATTGTCTGCCTGGGATTGGGGCTTCATTGTCATGACCCAACGTGACAATCTATCTCTATGTCTGCCTCAGTATTTCACTTTCTCTCTTTCTTTCACTTTCACTCTCTCTTTCTCTTTCTCTCCCTCTCTCTCTGATGCTCTCTCTCTCTGTCTCTGATTCTCTCTCTTTCCTCCTCTTGTCTCTATCCAGGGCTGTGAGGGGTAAGACACCAGGGCTGTGAGGGGTAAGACACCAGGGCTGTGAGGGGTAAGGCACCAGGGCTGTGAGGAGTAAGACACCAGAGCTGTGAGGGGTAAGACACCAGGGCTGTGAGGGGTAAGACACCAGGGCTGTGAGGGGTAAGACACCAGGGCTGTGAGGGGTAAGGCACCAGGGCTGTGAGGGGTAAGGCACCAGGGCTGTGAGGGGTAAGACACCAAGGCTGCGAGGGGTAAGGCACCAGGGCTGTGAGGGGTAAGACACCAGGGCTGCGAGGAGTAAGGCACCAGGGCTGTGAGGGGTAAGACACCAGGGCTGTGAGGGGTAAGACACCAGGGCTGTGAGGGGTAAGACACCAGGGCTGTGAGGGGTAAGACACCAGGGCTGCGAGGGGTAAGACACCAGGGCTGCGAGGGGTGAGACACCAGGGCTGTGAGGGGTAAGACACCAGGGCTGTGGGGCGTTAATTGGTGGTGCATTGTGCATGGAAGGCAGCCAGCAGGTTTGACTACACACTGTGCAGTGATCTAAGCTCACAGTCATCTCGCACTGTCACGTGTTAGATTAAATGGTTCCTAGCAAGTTGGAACTGGTTCATGTAGAAGAACAAAGTTATTTGAGGAACAGAACCCGTATCGGAAGCCAAAGTGATCTATACTGTTCCGGAACAGAACCGTTATTTTAAAAGTGTTACAACTGTTAATAATGTTATTTTAGGTTCCAGGCATTTTGTTCCAGTCCCACAGAAATCGCAACAAAGCCCCTATGCAAAACCCTCACTCTGTCACTCAGAAACGTATTCCAGCGTCTGCCTGCCAGCTGGAAATCCTTACCAGTGGGTGTGTATAGTCTGCCTGCCCCTCCCCTCTGAAGCATAGGTTACTGTAGCCCCTCCCCTCTGAAGCATAGGTTACTGTAGCCCCTCCCCTCTGAAGCATAGGTTATTGTAGCCCCTCCACTCGGAAGCATAGGTTACTGTAGCCCCTCCCCTCTGAAGCATAGGTTATTGTAGCCCCTCCCCTCGGAAGCATAGGTTACTGTAGCCCCTCCCCTCTAGAGCATAGGTTACTGTAACCCCTCCCTTCTGAAGCATAGGTTACTGTAGCCCCTCCCCTCTGAAGCATAGGTTACTGTAGCCCCTCCCTTCTGAAGCATAGGTTACTGTAGCCCCTCCCCTCTGAAGCATAGGTTACTGTAGCCCCTCCCTTCTGAAGCATAGGTTACTGTAGCCCCTCCCCTCTGAAGCATAGGTTACTGTAACCCCTCCCTTCTGAAGCATAGGTTACTGTAGCCCCTCCCCTCTGAAGCATAGGTTACTGTAACCCCTCCCTTCTGAAGCATAGGTTACTGTAGCCCCTCCCCTCTGAAGCATAGGTTACTGTAACCTACTGTCGACATTACAAGCATGATTCAGAAATTAGGGAGATATGCTTAATTAGAGAACAATAGATTCACTTTTCCAGTGCTAGTTTTTCAATGCTCCCTCCTCACCCGCAGTTGCATCTCTCGCCCTACACTGTGACTGACAGCACAGTGTGTATGTGTTTGTCTTTCATTATGATTAAACCATGCTGTTACGGAAAAATACAATTTGCTCTTTAACGTCTTCCAATACAGCACACTGACTTAGTACCGGTGTCCCCTGTATAGAGCCTCGTTATTGTTATTCTTATTGTGCTACTTTTTATTATTACTTTTTATTTTAGCCCACTTGGTAAATATTTTCTTCTTCTTGAACTGCACTGCTGGTTAAGGGCTTGTAAGTAAGAATGCCATGGTAAAGTCTGGACTTGTTGTATTCGGCGCATGTGGCTAATAAAGTTTGATTTGATTTAAATTCCTTATCCGCTCCAAAGCAAACTGTTTAGAAAGGAACAGAAGTAAACAATATATATTGGTCCTTTTTAGGGGGGGGGGTCGAACCCGGTTCAGAACGTTATTTTTCTGGTGGAACAGTGGAATGGAATGAAAAAAATAATGGTTCTGTTCAGAACGAAACGATTGAAAAATAATTTTGGATCCAACCCCTGGCTCCTACAGACATGTGTAGAAATCCTCTATCTGTCGAATAGGATCAATTATAGAGGTCATGTCAGAATTCATAAACAATGACAGGAATACATGAGGAACTAAACTCTTGACGACTGGCTGAAGTTCATCTCCAAAATGAGACTTAAAAGCTGTGTTGGTAAGGAGTTATGGAGAGCTAGGTAGATGGACGTGAGAGTTATGGAGAGCTCTGTAGATGGACGTGAGAGTTATGGAGAGCTCTGTAGATGGACGTGAGAGTTATGGAGAGCTAGGTAGATGGACGTGAGAGTTATGGAGAGCTAGGTAGATGGACGTGAGAGTTATGGAGAGCTCTGTAGATGGACGTGAGAGTTATGGAGAGCTCTGTAGATGGACGTGAGAGTTATGGAGAGCTAGGTAGATGGACGTGAGAGTTATGGAGAGCTCTGTAGATGGACGTGAGAGTTATGGAGAGCTAGGTAGATGGACGTGGGAGTTATGGAGAGCGCTGTAGATGGACGTGAGAGTTATGGAGAGCTAGGTAGATGGACGTGAGAGTTATGGAGAGCTCTGTAGATGGACGTGAGAGTTATGGAGAGCTAGGTAGATGGACGTGAGAGTTATGGAGAGCTAGGTAGATGGACGTGAGAGTTATGGAGAGCTAGGTAGATGGACGTGAGAGTTATGGAGAGCTCTGTAGATGGACGAGAGAGTTATGGAGAGCTAGGTAGATGGACGTGAGAGTTATGGAGAGCTAGGTAGATGAACGTGAGAGTTATGGAGAGCTAGGTAGATGGACGTGAGAGTTATGGAGAGCTCTGTAGATGGACGTGAGAGTTATGGAGAGCTAGGTAGATGGACGTGGGAGTTATGGAGAGCGCTGTAGATGGACGTGAGAGTTATGGAGAGCTAGGTAGATGGACGTGAGAGTTATGGAGAGCTAGGTAGATGGACGTGAGAGTTATAGAGAGCACTGTAGATGGACGTGAGAGTTATGGAGAGCTAGGTAGATGGACGTGGGAGTTATGGAGAGCTGTAGATGGACGTGAGAGTTATGGAGAGCTCTGTAGATGGACGTGAGAGTTATGGAGAGCTAGGTAGATGGACGTGGGAGTTATGGAGAGCTGTAGATGGACGTGAGAGTTATGGAGAGCTCTGTAGATGGACGTGGGAGTTATGGAGAGCTCTGTAGATGGACATGGGAGTTATGGAGAGCGCTGTAGATGGACGTGAGAGTTATGGAGAGCTAGGTAGGTGGACGTGAGAGTTATGGAGAGCTCTGTAGATGGACGTGAGAGTTATGGAGAGCTAGGTAGATGGACGTGTGAGTTATGGAGAGCTAGGTAGATGGACGTGAGAGTTATGGAGAGCTAGGTAGATGGACGTGTGAGTTATGGAGAGCTAGGTAGATGGACGTGAGAGTTATGGAGAGCTAGGTAGATGGACGTGAGAGTTAAGGAGAGCTAGGTAGATGGACGTGAGAGTTATGGAGAGCTAGGTAGATGGACGTGAGAGTTATGGAGAGCTAGGTAGATGGACATGAGAGTTATGGAGAGCTAGGTAGATGGACGTGAGAGTTATGGAGAGCTAGGTAGATGGACGTGAGAGTTATAGAGAGCTAGGTAGATGGACGTGTGAGTTATGGAGAGCTAGGTAGATGGACGTGTGAGTTATGGAGAGCTAGGTAGATGGACGTGTGAGTTATGGAGAGCTAGGTAGATGGACGTGAGAGTTATGGAGAGCTAGGTAGATGGACGTGAGAGTTATGGAGAGCGCTGTAGATGGACGTGAGAGTTATGGAGAGCTCTGTAGATGGACGTGAGAGTTATGGAGAGCACTGTAGATGGACGTGAGAGTTATGGAGAGCTAGGTAGATGGACGTGAGAGTTATGGAGAGCGCTGTAGATGGACGTGAGAGTTATGGAGAGCGCTGTAGATGGACGTGGGAGTTATGGAAAGCGCTGTAGATGGACGTGGGAGTTATGGAGAGCGCTGTAGATGGACGTGGGAGTTATGGAGAGCGCTGTAGATGGATGTGAGAGTTATGGAGAGCGCTGTAGATGGACATGAGAGTTATGGAGAGCGCTGTAGATGGACGTGGGAGTTATGGAGAGCGCTGTAGATGGACGTGAGCGTTATGGAGAGCGCTGTAGATGGACGTGAGAGTTATGGAGAGCGCTGTAGATGGACGTGTGAGTTATGTAGAGCGCTGTAGATGGACGTGAGAGTTATGGAGAGCGCTGTAGATGGACGTGAGAGCCTGCACCTTTTTGGGTCCCCCTGTTCTCATCTCATAGACGTCTATAGTGTAGTTGGACCTCCGGCCATAGCTGTCAAACTGGATGTTCCCCGTCATCCCCTGAACCTGGACCTGCACCGCGGGACAGTAAAACACAGTGACAAAACATACAGAACAACGTGTAATACAGACTGCCATGTTATTACCGAAACACACAGAACAACATGTAATACAGACTGCCATGTTATTATCGAAACACACAGAACAACGTGTAATACAGACTGCCATGGTATTATCGAAACACACAGAACAACGTGTAATACAGACTGCCATGTTATTATCGAAACACACAGAACAATGTGTAATACAGAAAGCCAAGTTATTATCAAATTTGGAAATGGCTGGATTTAGGAAATGGCAGGTATTCACATAGGTTGAATCGTTGGCGTTAATCAAATGATGGAACTGATAGGCTTTAATAAAAGATGTGGGTTTATGGTAATGAGAATGAGAGTCTCTTTGTATTTCAGAGAGCTGAGCTGAGGGGGAGAGAATTTAACTGTGAGAGGTCTGTGAGAGGGAGGCAGAGGAACGAGGAGATTAGTCTCTTTTTATCGTTCTCTATCTCTCCCTCTGCCCCCTCTTTATATAGATATCTATCTTTCTCTCTTCCCCCTCTTTCTATAGCTCTCTATCTGCCCCCTCTTTCTATCGCACTTGCTCTTCATTTCTCTGTCTCGGTTTCTCAATCTTACAAGTCTCACTCTTATCATCTCCATCTCACTCACTACTTCCCCTGTCTATCTCTCTCTTTACTCCCTACCTACCTCCATCTCTCTCACTACTTCCCCAATCTATCTCTCTCTCCTCCCTACCTCAATCTCTCTCACTACTCCCCCCATCTATCTATCTCTCTCTCCTCCCTACCTATCTCCATCTCTCTCACTACTCCCCCCATCTATCTATCTCTCTCTCCTCCCTACCTACCTCCATCTCTCTCACTACTTCCCCCATCTATCTATCTCTCTCTCCTCCCTACCTACCTCCATTATTCTCACTACTTCCCCCGTCTATCTCTCTCTCTCTCCTCCCTACCTACCTCCATCACTCTCACTACTTCCCCGTCTATCTCTCTCTCTCTCCTCCCTACCTACCTCCATCACTCTCACTACTTCCCCCATCTATCTCTCTCTCTCTCCTCCCTACCTACCTCCATTACTCTCACTACTTCCCCTGTCTATCTCTCTCTCTCTCCTCCCTACCTACCTCCATCACTCTCACTACTTCCCCCGTCTATCTCTCTCTCTCTCCTCCCTACCTACCTCCATCACTCTCACTACTTCCCCCGTCTATCTCTCTCTCTCTCCTCCCTACCTACCTCCATTACTCTCACTACTTCCCCTGTCTATCTCTCTCTCTCCTCCCTACCTACCTCCATCACTCTCACTACTTCCCCCGTCTATCTCTCTCTCTCCATCACTCTCACTACTTCCCCCGTCTATCTATCTCTCTCTCCTCCCTACCTACCTCCATTACTCTCACTACTTTCCCCGTCTATCTCTCTCCCCTCGCTCCCTACCTACCTCCATCTCTCTCACTACTTCCCCCATCTATCTCTCTCTCTCTCCTCCCTACCTACCTCCATCTCTCACTACAACCCCCGTCTATCTGTCTCCCCTCGCTCCCTACCTACCTCTTTCCTTCCTTCTCTCTCTCCTTTCCCTTCTCTGCCTACCACCTTCCTTCTCTCTCTCTACCTCCCTCCCCATCTTTCCCTCTATCTTACCATTTTGAGTGCTCTCTCGATGTCGATGCCCTGGCTCCATGGCACAGCAGGGTTGGCCAGACAGTCTCCTGCTCCCCCTCGCCTTGACACATCTACCCGTTGGCGCCGCAGGTACCGGAACGCCTCAGCAATCACCAGGATGGCATCGTGGGTCAGAGCTGACGTGTACTGCCGAGGACAAGAGAGTTCAGGGGGTTCACAAGAGATCACCAGAAATCACAAGAGATCACCAGAAATCACGAGAGATCACCAGAAATCACAAGAGAGATCATGGGAGACTAACCGATGATCACACTGTCCCACACGTTCATCGCAGACTTACCTTAACTTGGAGAGAACAGGTTGTTCCTTAACCTGCACCTTGACTAAATGTGTGAAGGCAACAGTGAATGTTTACTGTTGTCCCACACGAAGGATTCAGCCCCCACCAACCCTCGGGCCAATTTAAACCTTTTTTGCGCTAACTCACATTTTTTTGCACAAGCGCTTCTATTGCAGTAAATTATCTATCCTGTTGCCTAGTCACTTTACAACTACCTACATGTACAGTACATAGCTACCTCAATTACCTCGAACATCGATACAATGACTCGGTACTGGTACTCCCTGTATATGGCCATGTAATTTGCTACTTCCTATGTATACCATGTTATTTACTACTTCCTGTATATAGTCATGTTATTTTCTACTTCCTGTATATATCCATGTTATTTACTACTTCCTGTATATATCCATGTTATTTTCTACTTCCTGGATATAGCCATGTTATTTACTGCTTCCTGTATATAGCCATGTTATTTTCTACTTCCTGTATATAGCCATGTTATTTTCTACTTCCTGTATATAGCCATGTTATTTTCTACTTCCTGTATATAGCCATGTTATTTTCTACTTCCTGTATATATCCATGTTATTTACTACTTCCTGTATATATCCATGTTATTTTCTACTTCCTGTATATATCCATGTTATTTTCTACTTCCTGTATATATCCATGTTATTTACTACTTCCTGTATATATCCATGTTATTTTCTACTTCCTGTATATATCCATGTTATTTTCTACTTCCTGTATATAGCCATGTTATTTTCTACTTCCTGTATATATCCATGTTATTTACTACTTCCTGTATATATCCATGTTATTTTCTACTTCCTGTATATAGCCATGTTATTTTCTACTTCCTGTATATATCCATGTTATTTTCTACTTCCTGTATATATCCATGTTATTTTCTACTTCCTGGATATAGCCATGTTATTTACTGCTTCCTGTATATAGCCATGTTATTTCTACTTCCTATATATATATACATGTTATTTTCTACTTCATATATATATATATATATATATATATATATATATATATATATATATATACATTATTTTCTACTTCCTGTATTTAAACATGTTATTTACTACTTCCTGTGTATATACCATGTTATTTACTACTTCCTATACATGTTATTTTCTACTTCTGTCACGCCTTGGTCTTAGTATTTTGTGTTTTGGTTAATTAGTTGGTCAGGCCAGGGTGTGACATGGGTTTATGTTGTTGTATTTCGTAGTGGGGTTTTGTAGTTATTGGGATTGCGGCTGAGTAGGGGTGTTGCATAGGTTTGGCTGCCTGAGGCGGTTCTCAATCAGACTCAGGTGATTCTCGTTGTCTCTGATTGGGAACCGTATTTAGGTAGCCTGGGTTTCACTTTGTATTTCGTGGGTGATTGTTCCTGTCTCTGTGTAGTGTTCATCAGATAGGCTGTAATTAGTTTTCACGTTCCGTTTGTTGTTTTGTATTTATTTAAGTTATTTCATGTATAGCTATCTTCTACATTAAAGACATGAGTAACCACCACGCTGCATTTTGGTCCGACTCTCTTTCAACAAACGAAGAACGCCGTTACAACTTCCTATATATATATACACACATTATGTTCTACTTCCTGTATATAAACATGTTATTTACCACTTCCTATATATAAAATTGATGTTCTACTTCCTGTGTATAAACATGTTATTTACTACTTCCTGTGTATAGACATGTTATTTACTACTTCCTGTGTATAGACATGTTATTTACTACTTCCTGTGTATAGACATGTTATTTACTACTTCCTGTGTATAGACATGTTATTTACTATTTCCAATATATAGTCATGTTATTTACTACTTCCTATATATATCCATGCTATTTTTTACTTCCTAAACTCAGCAACAACAAAAAAAGTCCTCTCACTGTCAAATGTGTTTTTTTTTCAGCAAACTTAACATGTGTAAATATTTGTAAGAACATAACAAGATTCAACAACTGAGACATAAATTGAACAAGTTCCACAGACATGTGACTAACAGAAATGGAATAATGTATCCCTGAACAAAGGTGGGGAATGGCCCTAGACCTCACCCTCTGATCCAACAAGTCCCAGACGTGCTCAATGAGATTGAGATCCGGGCTCTTCGCTGGCCATGGCAGAATACTGCCATTCCTGTCTTGCAGTATGGCTGGTGGCATTGTCATGCTGGAGTGTCATGTCAGGATGAGCCTGCAGGAAGGGTACCACATGAGGGAGGAGGATGTCTTCCTTGTAACGCACAGCGTTGAGATTGTCTGCAATGACAACAAGCTCAGTCCGATAACGCTCTGGCACACCGCCCCAGAACATGACGGACCCTCCACCTCCAACTCAATCCCGCTACAGAGTACAGGCCTGGGTGTAACCCTCATTCCTTCGACCATCACCCCTGGTGAGACAAAACCGCGACTCGTCAGTGAAGAGCACTTTTTGATAGTCCTGTCTGAGCCAGCAATGGTGGGTTAGTGTCGTTGTTGCCGGTGATATCTGGTGAGGACCTGCCTTACAACAGGCCTACAAGCCCTCAGTCCAGCCTCTCTCAGCCTATTGAGGACAGTCTGAGCACTGATGGAGGAAATATGCATTCCTGGTGTAACTCAGGCAGTTGTTGTTGCCATCCTGTACCTGTACCACAGGTGTGATGTTCGGATGTACCGATCCTGTGCAGGTGTTGTTACACGTGGTCTGCCACTGCGAGGACGATCAGCTGTCTCCCTGTAGCGCTGTCTTAGGCATCTCACAGTACGGACATTGCAATTTATTGCCCTGGCCACATCAGCAGTCCTCATGCCTCCTTGCAGCATGCCTAAAGCACGTTCACACAGATGAGCAGGGACCTTGGGCATATTTCTTTTGGTATTTTTCAGAGTCTGTAGAAAGGTCTCTTTAGTGTCCTAAGTTTTCATAACTGTGACCTTAGTTGCCTACAGTCTGGAATGTTATTTACTTCTTCCTATATATAGCCATGATATTTTCTACTTCCTGCATATAGCCATGTTATTTTCTACTTCCTGTATGTAGCCATGTTATTTTCTACTTCCTGTATATAGCCATGTTATTTTCTATTTCCTGCATATAGCCATGTTATTTTCTACTTCCTGTATGTAGCCATGTTATTTTCTACTTCCTGTATATAGCCATGTTATTTTCTATTTCCTGTATATAGCCATGTTATTTTCTACTTCCTGTCTATAGCCATGTTATTTACTACTCTCTGTCTATAGCCATGTTATTTCCTACTCTGTTCTACTTCCTGTATATAACCATGTTATGTTCTACTTCCTGTATATAGCCATGTTATTTACTACTTCCTGTATATAGCCATGTTATTTACTACTCTCTGTCTATAACCATGTTATTTCCTACTCTGTTCTACTTCCTGTATATAGCCATGTTATGTTCTACTTCCTGTCTATAGCCATGATATTTTCTACTTCCTGTATATAGCCATGTATTGTTCTACTTCCTGTCTATAGCCATGTTATGTTCTACTTCCTGTATATAGCCATGTTATGTTCTACTTCCTATCTATAGCCATGTAATGTTCTACTTCCTGTATATAGCCATGTTATTTACTACTTCCTGCATATAGCCATGTTATTTTCTACTTCCTGTATATAGCCATGTTATTTTCTACCTTCTTTATATAGCCATGTTATTTACTACTTATTGTATATAGCCATGTTATTTACTATTTCCTGTCTATAGCCATGTTATGTTCTACTTCCTGTATATAGCCATGTTATGTTCTACTTCCTATATATAGCCATGTTATGTTCTACTTCCAGTATATAGACATGTTATGTTCTTCTTCCTGTATATAGCCATGTTATGTTCTACTTCCTGTATATAGCCATGTTATTTTCTACTCCCTGTATGTAGCCATGTTATGTTCTACTTCCTGTATATAGCCATGTTATTTA
Source organism: Oncorhynchus masou masou (assembly GCF_036934945.1). Lineage (NCBI taxonomy): Eukaryota > Metazoa > Chordata > Actinopteri > Salmoniformes > Salmonidae > Oncorhynchus > Oncorhynchus masou. Next base: position 83,912,223 of record NC_088243.1, read on the forward strand.
CTACTTCCTGTCTATAGCCATGTAATGTTCTACTTCCTGTCTATAGCCATGTTATTTACTACTTCCTGTCTATAGCCATGTTATGTTCTACTTCCTGTATGTAGCCATGTTATTTTCTACTTCCTGTATATAGCCATGTTATTTTCTACTTCCTGTCTATAGCCATGTTATTTTCTACTTCCTGTATATAGCCATGTTAGTTTCTACTTCCTGTCTATAGCCATGTATTTTCTACTTCCTGTCTATAGCCATGTTATGTTTTACTTCCTGTATATAGCCATGTTATGTTCTACTTCCTGTCTATAGCCATGTTATTTTCTACTTCATGTCTATAGCCATGTTATTTTCTACTCCCTGTATATAGCCATGTTATTTTCTACTTCCTGTATATAGCCATGCTATTTTCTTCTCATTATTGTCAGTCGTTATTCACTGTGTATTTATTTCTAATATATATATATATATATATATATAAAAAAATATATCCCATTTAGCAGACGCTTTTGTCCAAAGCGACTTACAAGTCGGCTGGGGCCACTACTTTTACATATGGGTGGCCCCAGCGGGAATCGAACCCACGACGCTTGGCGTTGCAAGCGCCATGCTCTACCGACTGAGCCACACAGGACCTTTCTCATGTCACAATTTATATTTTCCTCTTATCTTCCTCTCTGTATGGTTGGAAAAGGATCCATCAGTCAGCATTTCACTGTTAGTCTACTCCTGTTGTTTACCAAGCATGTGACAAATACATATATGTTCAGTTTTTACTTTTATCTTATCTTTAACTATACCTGTTGTCTACAAAGTATTTGACAAATATAATTTGATTTGATATATACATTTGAATGAATTACTATAGCGCACTCCTTGGGACAATGAGTGTGTTCTTGTAAATACCAGTTCTCTATGGCAAAACGTATCATTCACCCAAGTTTTGTCAAAATCGGGCCAGTGCTATCTGTGATGTTGCGTGTGACTAACGTACAAATGTACTACCGGACAGAGACAGATTCACAGTTCCTTCCCCGATTTCATCGTGGGGGACAATTAAGTGTAATTTCAAACCCATTTCTTCCTTGGTCATTGTTTAATTAGATGTACATTGAAGCTGTGCTATAACCTTGCTTCACACCTGCCTATCAATATATCAATCGTTGGGGAAGGGAAGGAGAGAAATGAAAAAAGAAAGAGAATGGGAGAGTGACATACTGAGAGGAGAAGAAGTGAGAAGAGAGGAGAAGGAGAGGAAAACGAAGAGAGGAGAAGGAGAGGAAACGAAAGTGAGAAGAGAGGAGAAGGAGAGGAAACAAAAGTGAGAAGAGAGGAGAAGGAGGGGAAAACAAAAGTGAGAAGAGAGGAGAAGGAGAGGAAACGAAAGTGAGAAGAGAGGAGAAGGAGAGGAAACGAAAGTGAGAAGAGAGGAGAAGGAGAGGAAACAAAAGTGAGAAGAGAGGAGAAGGAGGGGAAAACAAAAGTGAGAAGAGAGGAGAAGGAGAGGAAACGAAAGTGAGAAGAGAGGAGAAGGAGGGGAAAACAAAAGTGAGAAAGTAATGCGAGAAGAAAGAGTTGGGAGAGTGACAGAGGCTGAGAGGAGAAGGACAAGAGGGAGAGCTCTCTATCCAAAAGAAGAGATGGATACATTCAGTTTTGCATACATAACAGTACATCATGAAAGGCTTGGCTGCTGTTCTGTAGTCTGCAGTAGGTACCTTGAGCGGGGTGTTCTTGGCCTCTGGGAATTCCCTTTCATCCAGTCTCTCCCAGCGCTGTAGGAACTGCTGAACGATGGGGTTCTCAGGGCTCACTATCTGGAAGCCTGATATGTTGGCCCCGCCTAGGAAGACCTTGTCCAAGCTCACATTGGAGAAACCCTGACATCAGAGAGAGAGGAGGGAGGCATGGACGGAGACAGGGAGAGAAGGATGGAGGGAGAGAGACAGGGAGAGGAACAGAGGGCAATAGACACAGAGAGAGAGAGAGAGAGAGAGAGAGAGAGAGAGAGAGAGAGAGAGAGAGAGAGAGAAAGCGAGAGAAAGCGAGAGAAAGCGAGAGAGAAAGCGAGAGAGAGACAGAGGGAGAGAGACAGACAGTGAGACAGAGAGAGAGAGAGAGAGAGAGAGAGGCAGAGAGGCAGAGAGAGAGAGAGAGAGAAGAGAGAGAGAGAGAGAGAGAGAGAGAGAGAGAGAGACAGAGACAGAGAGAGAGAGAGAGAGAGAGACAGAGAGAGAGAGAGAGAGAGAGAGACAGAGAGAGACAGAGAGAGAGAGAGAGAGAGAGAGACAGAGACAGAGAGAGAGAGAGAGACAGAGAGAGAGAGACAGAGAAACAGAGGGAATTCAGGGTCCAAAAGCATAACGTTTCCAATAAAATTTTAAAGGAATCACCTTGAAATTGTGTTTAGGGATATGAAAACCACCCTGAATGTTGCACGGGGAAGGATGTCATAAATCTAGCTACTCAATGTAACTCAGTGAAGAGTTTTCAACCCTACAAGGTAGTCAATAGTCACAGAAACGAATAACATTTTATTTTCCGCCATAATAAAATGGAGGTCTATGTTTCTTTGAACAGTGTCTCTTCTACATACGGTACTGCGCAATAGAATTAAGATATGGTACAACAACACAACAACACCTTTTCCCATGGTTGATGGCTTAGTCCTTCTTCCCAGAGAATCAAACGTATTGTAATGTATTCTGACAAGCCGGCGGCTCCAACTGCCGTCAAATTACACGGTGCCTCCTGGAGTCATGTCAGAGTGAGCTTTCTTTTCATGGTCAAATTGCTAGTTTCAGAGTACAGCGTCATGTTATGGAGTACAAGGGCATGTGTCCGTGACTTGTGCATAATGGGGACTTTTAAAGTCAGGGACACAGTGGAGAGAGAACAACAGGACAGGAGAGGAGAGAGGAGGGGAATGGGAGGGGAGAGGAGAGGGGAATGGAAGGGGAGAGGAAAGGAAAGGAAAGGAGAGGAGAGGGGAATGTGAGGGGAGAGGAGAGGGGAGGAGAGGAGAGGGGGATGGGAGGGGAAAGGAGAGGAGAGGGGAATGGGAGGGGAGAGGAGAGGAAAGGAGAGGAGAGGGGAATGGGAGAGGAGTGGAGAGGAGAGGGGAATGGGAAGAGAGAGGAGAGGAGAGGAGAGGAGAGGAAAGGAGAGGAGAGGGGAATGGGAAGGGAGAGGAAAGGAGAGGAAAGGAGAAGAGAGGGGAATGGGAGGGGAGAGGAGAGGAGAGGGGTATGGAAGGGGAGAGGAAAGGAAAGGAGAAGAGAGAGGAATGTGAGGGGAGAGGAGAGGAAAGGAGAGGAGAGGGGAATGGGAAGGGAAAGGAGAGAAGAGGAGAGGGGAATGGGAGGGGAGAGGAGAGGAAAGGAGAGGAGTGGAGAGGAGAGGGGAATGGGAGAGGAGTGGAGAGGAGAGGGGAATGGGAAGGGAGAGGAGAGGGGAGGAAAGGAGAGGAGAGGGGAATGGGAAGGGAGAGGAAAGGAGAGGAAAGGAGAAGAGAGGGGAATGGGAGGGGAGGGGAGAGGAGAGGAGAGGGGAAGGGGAGAGGAAAGGAAAGGAGAGGAGAGGGGAATGTGAGGGGAGAGGAGAGGAAAGGAGAGGAGAGGGGAATGGGAGGGGAAAGGAGAGGAGAGGAGAGGGGAATGGGAGGGGAGAGAAGAGGAAAGGAAAGGAAAGGAGAGGAGAGGGGGATGGGAGAGGAGTGGAGAGGAGAGGAGAGGAGAGGGGAATGGGAGGGGAGAGGAAAGGAGATGAGAGGAGAATGGGAGGGGAGGGGAGAGGAAAGGAGATGAGAGGAGAATGGGAGGGGAGGGGAGAGGAGAGGAGAATGGGAGGGGAGAGGAGAGGAGAATGGGAGGGGAGGGGAGAGGAAAGGAGAGGAGAATGGGAGGAGAGGAGAATGGGAGGGGAGAGGAGAGGAAAGGAGATGAGAGGAGAATGGGAGGGGAGGGGAGAGGAAAGGAGAGGAGAATGGGAGGGGAGGGGAGAGGAAAGGAGAGGAGAATGGGAGGGGAGGGGAAAGGAGAGGGCCCTTGCTCTCATCTTAATAATACAGGAGTCAACCTGTATCTACAAGGTTCCACTTTATCCCTCCGATGACAGAAGATCAAACACTACATCCAAACGGTTGAGTTTGAAATGACTATGTCCCTCCCCTGTGACCTTCTTCTCCAATACATTTTGAGATGGAGGCAAGGAGATAGGAGGCAGAAAAAATGCTTGTGTTCCTAGCTCTATCAGTGGAGTAATATTTATCAATACACATCTACAAAGTAAAATAATGGAATAAAGATATATAGAAATATTAGGAAAAAACAATGTTGGAATACAGAGTGTATATATATATATATATAAACAAACACAGTTTAAGTCGAAGTTTACATACACTTAGGTTGGAATCATTAAAATAAGTTTTTCAACCACTCCACAAATTTCTTGTTAACAAGCTATAGTTTTGGCAAGTCGGTTCGGACATCTACTTTGTGCATGACACAAGTCATTTTTCCAACAGTTGTTTAAAAACAGATAATTTCACTTATAATTCACTGTATCACAATTCCAGTGGGTCAGAGGTTTACATACCCCAAGTTGACTGTGCCTTTAAACAGCGTGGACAATTCCAGAAAATTATGTTGTGGCTTTAGAAGCTTCTGATAGTTGACATGATAATTGACATCATTTGAGTCAATTGGAGGTGTACCTGTGGATGTATTTCAAGGCCTACCTTTAAACCCAATGCCTCTTTGCTTGACATCATGAAAAAATCTAAAGAAATCAGCCAAGACCTCCGAAAACATATTGTAGACCTCCACAAGTCCGGTGCATCATTGGGAGAAATGTCCAAATGCCTGAACGTACCACGTTCATCTGTACAAACAATAGTATGCAAGTATAAACACCATGGGACCACGCAGCCGTTATACCGCTCAGTAAAATCTCTAGTCTCCTAGAGATTAACGTACTTTGGTGCGAAAAGTGCAAATCCATCCCAGAACAACAGCTAAGGACCTTGTGAAGATGCTGGAGGAAACAGGTACAGAAGTATCTATATCCACAGTAAAACGAGTCCTGTATCGACATAACCTGAAAGTCCGCTCAGCAAGGAAGAAGCCACTGCTCCAAAACCGCCATAAAAAAGCCAGACTACGGTTTGCAACTGCACATGGGGACAAAGATCGTACTGTTTGGAAAAATGTCCTCTGGTTTGATGAAACAAAAATATAACTTTTTGGCCATATTGACCATCGTTATGTTTGGAGGAAAAAGGGGAGGCTTGCAAGCCGAAGAACACAATCCCAACTGTGAAGCTCGGGGGTGGCAGCATCATGTTGTAGGGGTGCTTTGCTGCAGGAGAGACTGGTGCGCTTCACAAAATAGATGGCATCATTAGGGAGGAAAATGTTGTGGCTATATTGAAGCAACATCTCAAGACATCAGTCAGGAAGTTAAATCTTGGGTCTTCCAAATGGACATTGACCCCAAGCATACTTCCAAAGTTGTGGCAAAGTGGCTTAAAGGACAACAAAGTCAAGGTATTGGAGTGGTCATAACAAAGCCCTGACCTCAATCCTATAGAAAATGTGTGGGCAGAACTGAAAAAGCATGTGCGAGCAAGGAGGCCTATAAACCTGACTCAGTTACACCAGCTGTGTCAGGCCCTGACCATAGAGAGCCCTCGGTTCTCTTTGGTGTTAAGGTCAGAGCATGACTGGGGGGTGTTCTAGTCATTTATTTTCTATGTTGCTGGTTGGCATGGTTCCCAATTAGAGGCAGCTGGTAATCGTTGCCTCTAATTGGGGATCATATTTAGGAAGCCCTTTCTCCCACCTGCTTTGTGGGTTATTGTTTTGTTGAGTGCTGATGTGCGCTCTGTTTGTTCACGGTCTGTGTTTGTTTATTGTTTTGTTTAGAAGTTTCACTCTAAATAAATATGTGGAACTCTAATCACGCTGCGCCTTGGTCTGTCTTTCCACACAGCCGTGACACTCTGTCAGTAGGAATGGACCAAATTTCACCCAACTTATTGTGGGAAGCTTGTGCAAGTCTACCCGAAAAGCTTGACCCAAGTTTTTTTAAAGTAAAGGCAATTCTACCAAATACTAATTGAGTGTATGCAAAATTCTGACCCACTGGGAATGTGATGAAAGAAATAAAAGCTGAAATAAATCTCTCTCTCTACTATTATTCTGACATTTCACATTCTTAAAATAAAGTGGTAATCCTAACTGACCTAAGACATGACACTTTTACTAGGGTTAAATGTCAGAAAGTGTGAAAAACTGAGTTTATTAAATGTATTTGGCTAAGGTGTATGTAAACTTCCAATTAACTGTTTACAGTACCAGTCAAAAGTTTGGACACACCTTTTCATTCAAGGGTTTTCTTTATTTTACTATTTTCTACACTGTAGAATAATAATGAGACATCAAAACTATAAAATAACACATATGGAATCATGTCGTAACCAGAAAAGTGTTAAACAAATCAAAATATATTTTAGATTTTAGATTCTTCAAAGTAGCCACCCTTTGCCTCGATGACAACTTTGAACACTCTTGGCACTCTCTCAACCAGCTTCATGAGGTCACCTGGAATGCATTTTTAAAAGTTAATTTGTGGAATTTATTTTCTTCTTAATCAGTTTGAGCCAATCAGTTGTGTCCTGAGATAGTAGGGGTGGTATACAGAAGATAGCCCTATTTGGTAAAAGACCAAGTCCAAATTATGGCAAGAACAGCTCAAATAAGCAAAGAGAAACGACAGTCCAACATTACTTTAAGATATGAAGGTCAGTCAATCAGGAACATTTCAAGAACTTTGAAACTTTCTTCAAGTGCAGTAGCAAAAACCATCAAGAGCTATGATGAAACTGGCTCTAATGAGGACCGCCACAAGAAAGGAATACCCAGAGTTACCTCTGCTGCCAAGGATACGTTAATTAGAGTTACCTCTGCTGCCAGTGATAAGTTAATTAGAGTTACCTCTGCTGCCAAGGATAAGTTAATTAGAGTTACCTCTGCTGCCAAGGATAAGTTCGAGTTACCTCTGCTGCCAAGGATAAGTTAATTAGAGTTACCTCTGCTGCCAAGGATAAGTTAATTAGAGTTACCTCTGCTGCCAAGGATAAGTTAATTAGAGTTACCTCTGCTGCCAAGGGTAAGTTAATTAGAGTTACCTCTGCTACCAAGGATAAGTTAATTAGAGTTACCTCTGCTGCCAAGGATAAGTTAATTAGAGTTACCTCTGCTGCCAAGGATAAGTTAATTAGAGTTACCTCTGCTGCCAAGGATAAGTTAATTAGAGTTACCTCTGCTGCCAAGGGTAAGTTAATTAGAGTTACCTCTGCTACCAAGGATAAGTTAATTAGAGTTACCTCTGCTGCCAAGGATAAGTTAATTAGAGTTACCTCTGCTGCCAAGGATAAGTTAATTAGAGTTACCTCTGCTGCCAAGGATAAGTTAATTAGAGTTACCTCTGCTGCCAAGGATAAGTTAATTAGAGTTACCTCTGCTGCCAAGGATAAGTTAATTAGAGTTACCTCTGCTGCCAAGGATAAGTTAATTAGAGTTACCTCTGCTGCCAAGGATACGTTAATTAGAGTTACCTCTGCTGCCAAGGATAAGTTAATTAGAGTTACCTCTGCTGCCAATGATAAGTTAATTAGAGTTACCTCTGCTGCCAAGGATAAGTTAATTAGAGTTACCTCTGCTGCCAAGGATAAGTTAATTAGAGTTACCTCTGCTGCCAAGGATAAGTTAATTAGAGTTACCTCTGCTGCCAAGGATAAGTTAATTAGAGTTACCTCTGCTGCCAAGGATAAGTTAATTAGAGTTACCTCTGCTGCCAAGGATAAGTTAATTAGAGTTACCTCTGCTGCCAAGGATAAGTTAATTAGAGTTACCTCTGCTGCCAAGGATACGTTAATTAGAGTTACCTCTGCTGCCAAGGATAAGTTAATTAGAGTTACCTCTGCTGCCAAGGATAAGTTAATTAGAGTTACCTCTGCTGCCAATGATAAGTTAATTAGAGTTACCTCTGCTGCCAAGGATAAGTTAATTAGAGTTACCTCTGCTGCCAAGGATAAGTTAATTAGAGTTACCTCTGCTGCCAAGGATAAGTTAATTAGAGTTACCTCTGCTGCCAAGGATAAGTTAATTAGAGTTACCTCTGCTGCCAAGGATAAGTTAATTAGAGTTACCTCTGCTGCCAAGGATAAGTTAATTAGAGTTACCTCTGCTGCCAAGGATAAGTTAATTAGAGTTACCTCTGCTGCCAAGGATAAGTTAATTAGAGTTATCTCTGCTGCCAAGGATAAGTTCGAGTTACCTCTGCTGCCAATGATAAGTTAATTAGAGTTACCTCTGCTGCCAAGGATAAGTTAATTAGAGTTACCTCTGCTGCCAAGGATAAGTTAATTAGAGTTACCTCTGCTGCCAAGGATAAGTTAATTAGAGTTACCTCTGCTGCCAAGGATAAGTTAATTAGAGTTACCTCTGCTGCCAAGGATAAGTTAATTAGAGTTACCTCTGCTGCCAAGGATACGTTAATTAGAGTTACCTCTGCTGCCAAGGATACGTTAATTAGAGTTACCTCTGTTGCCAAGGATAAGTTAATTAGAGTTACCTCTGCTGCCAATGATAAGTTAATTAGAGTTACCTCTGCTGCCAAGGATAAGTTAATTAGAGTTACCTCTGCTGCCAAGGATAAGTTAATTAGAGTTACCTCTGCTGACAAGGATAAGTTAATTAGAGTTACCTCTGCTGCCAAGGATAAGTTAATTAGAGTTACCTCTGCTGCCAAGGATAAGTTAATTAGAGTTACCTCTGCTGCCAAGGATAAGTTAATTAGAGTTACCTCTGCTGCCAAGGATAAGTTCGAGTTACCTCTGCTGCCAAGGATAAGTTAATTAGAGTTACCTCTGCTGCCAAGGATAAGTTCGAGTTACCTCTGCTGCCAAGGATAAGTTAATTAGAGTTACCTCTGCTGCCAAGGATATGTTAATTAGAGTTACCTCTGCTGCCAAGGATAAGTTAATTAGAGTTACCTCTGCTGCCAATGATAAGTTAATTAGAGTTACCCCTGCTGCCAAGGATAAGTTAGAGTTACCTCTGCTGCCAAGGATAAGTTAATTAGAGTTACCTCTGCTGCCAAGGATAAGTTAATTAGAGTTACCTCTGCTGCCAAGGATATGTTAATTAGAGTTACCTCTGCTGCCAAGGATAAGTTAATTAGAGTTACCTCTGCTGCCAATGATAAGTTAATTAGAGTTACCTCTGCTGCCAAGGATAAGTTAGAGTTACCTCTGCTGCCAAGGATAAGTTAATTAGAGTTACCTCTGCTGCCAAGGATATGTTAATTAGAGTTACCTCTGCTGCCAAGGATAAGTTAATTAGAGTTACCTCTGCTGCCAATGATAAGTTAATTAGAGTTACCTCTGCTGCCAAGGATAAGTTAGAGTTACCTCTGCTGCCAATGATAAGTTAATTAGAGTTACCTCTGCTGCCAAGGATAAGTTAGAGTTACCTCTGCTGCCAAGGATAAGTTAATTAGAGTTACCTCTGCTGCCAAGGACACGTTAATTAGAGTTACCTCTGCTGCCAAGGACACGTTAATTAGAGTCACCTCTGCTGCCAAGGATAAGTTAATTAGAGTTACCTCTGCTGCCAAGGATAAGTTCGAGTTACCTCTGCTGCCAAGGATAAGTTTGAGTTACCTCTGCTGCCAAGGATACGTTAATTAGAGTTAACTGCACCTCAGCTTTGCTGGTACCACTTTGTGTTTTTTTAAGACTCCAAAGCACATTTAACCAGCATGGCTACCATAGCATTCTGCAGTGATATGCCATCCCATCTGGTTTGGGCTTAGTGGAACTATCATTTGTTTTTCTACAGGACAATGAACCAACACACCTCCAGGCTGTGTAAGGGCTATTTGACCAAGACGGAGAGTGGTGTAGGGCTGCATCAGATGACATGGCCTCCACAAACACCCGACCTCAACCCAATTGAGATGTTTTGGGATGAGTAGGACCACAGAGTGAAGGAAAAGCAGCATATGTGGGAACTCCTTCAAGACTGTTGGAAAAACATTCCTCATGAAGCAGGTTGAGAGAATGCCAAGTGTTCAAAGCTGTCATCAAGGCAAAGAGTGATTACTTTGAAGAATAATAATTCTAAAATATATTTTGATTTGATTAACACTTTTTTGGTTACCACATGATTCCATATGTGTAATTTCATTGTTTTGATGTACAATGTAGAAAATGGTAAAAAATAAATAAAAACCCTTGAATGAGTAGGTGCGTCCAAACTTTTGACTGGTACTGTATGTTGACTCACCAAGTTAGACAGGATGTAGTGGTATCCACGGGCGTTCTTCCCCAGAGAGACCACCTGTAGGAGAGATCAATACAAAGGTGAGCCAACCAGTGTTGACTGAGCTGTGTCATGGGGTGTAGGATGAAGTTGCCCCTATATGCTGATTTTGGGTCAGTTTAGCATTTCCCCCACTAATGGTTAAGGTTAGGCTTGGAGGAGGCTCATATTAAATCCGTTGCTAGGGGAAACATCACCCCAGAGCTAGTCAATCATGATATAGGCTAGTCAATCATGATACGTGCTAGTCAATCATGATGCGGGCTTGTCAATCATGATACAGGCCAGTCAATCATGACAGAGGTTAGTCAATCATGATACAGGTTAGTCAATCATGACACAGGTTAGTCAATCATGTAACAGGTTAGTCCATCATGACACAGGTTAGTCAATCATGATACAGGCCAGTCAGTCATGATACAGGTTAGTCAATCATGTCACAGGCCAGTCAGTCATGATACAGGCCAGTCAATCATGACACAGGCCAGTCAGTCATGATACAGGCTAGTCAATCATGACACAGGTTAGTCAATCATGACACAGGTTAGTCCATCATGACACAGGTTAGTCCATCATGACACAGGTTAGTCAATCATGATACAGGCCAGTCAGTCATGATACAGGCTAGTCAATCATGACACAGGCCAGTCAGTCATGATACAGGCCAGTCAATCATGATACAGGCAAGTCAGTCATGATACAGGCTAGTCAATCATGACACAGGTTAGTCAATCATGACACAGGCTAGTCAATCATGACACAGGCTAGTCAATTATGATACAGGCTAGTCAGTCATTATACAGGTTAGTCAGTCATGATACGGGCAAGTCAGTCATTATACAGGCTAGTCAATCATGATACAGGCTAGTCAATCATGATACAGGCCAGTCAGTCATTATACAGGTTAGTCAGTCATGATACTGGCTAGTCAATCATGACACAGGCTAGTCAGCCATGACACAGGCCAGTCAGTCATTATACAGGTTAGTCAATCATGACACAGGTTAGTCAGTCATGATACGGGCCAGTCAGTCATGATACGGGCTAGTCAATCATGATACAGGCTAGTCAGCCGTGATACAAGCAAATCAGTCATTATACAGGTTAGTCAATCATGATACGAGCTAGTTAATCATGATACAGGCTAGTCTCCATCAGAAATAACAGACCTCATAATGACCATGCTGTATTCACAAATGCATATATGGCTTGTGTTCTAGAGATTATAACGGAATAACTTGTATCATGATACAGGCCAGTCAGTCGTGATACAGGCCAGTCAGTCATGATACAGGCCAGTCAGTCGTGATACAGGCCAGTCAGTCATGATACAGGCCAGTCAGTCGTGATACGGGCCAGTCAGTCGTGATACAGGCCAGTCAGTCGTGATACAGGCCAGTCAGTCGTGATACAGGCCAGTCAGTCGTGATACAGGCCAGTCAGTCGTGATACAGGCCAGTCAGTCATGATACAGGCCAGTCAGTCGTGATACGGGCCAGTCAGTCGTGATACAGGCCAGTCAGTCGTGATACAGGCCAGTCAGTCGTGATACAGGCCAGTCAGTCATGATACAGGCCAGTCAGTCGTGATACAGGCCAGTCAGTCATGATACAGGCCAGTCAGTCGTGATACGGGCCAGTCAGTCATGATACAGGCTATTCAGTTATAATCTCTATATCACAAGCCATACATGTATTTGTGAATACAGCATGGTCATTATGAGGTCTGTTATTTCTAATGGAGAGCCCACCCACCCACAGACTGATACAGGCAGCCAGAGTTTCAGAGTCTGGATGGATGCAATGACGAGATTTACAAACACGTCTGAGCTTTCATCAGTGTTCTGCAAACACTCGAGTCCATGGTAGAACTAGTGTGTCAGAACATGTTCTGAGTCCAGCCCCATTCACTAAAACAAACAGTCAATGTAGCCACTAGATTTCTCCAGATCTGAGCCTGGTAACCTGAGGTCTTTAAATAGCTTGTTCTTTACTTCTACTGACTCAAACCAACCTCTTGTGGTTTACATCTGGGTTTTTATTTTCTCTGCAGAAATAAGTGACAGAAAATGATATATTTTTTCAATTTAGAGAAGTGGATTCTCTGGTGACGCATCGTGTAGGCAGCCACTTCCCACTTCCCAGCAGACACCTGATGAGAGGGGAACTGAGAGGTACTGCTGATCACCCACTTCCCACTTCCCAGCAGACACCTGATGAGAGGGGGACTAAGAGGTACTGCTGATCACCCACTTCCCACTTCCCAGCAGACACCTGATGAGAGGGGGACTAAGAGGTACTGCTGATCACCCACTTCCCACTTCCCAGCAGACACCTGATGAGAGGGGGACTAAGAGGTACTGCTGATCACCCATTACCCAGCAGACACCTGATGAGAGGGGGTCTGAGAGGTACTGCTGATCACCCACTTCCCAGCAGACACCTGATGAGATGGGAACTGAGAGGTACTGCTGATCACCCATTACCCAGCAGACACCTGATGAGAGGGGGTCTGAGAGGTACTGCTGATCACCCATTTCCCACATCCCCAGGCATTCTTCCCTCAGACATTACTGAAGCTGTGTTGTTTATAAAACACATTTTCATCAAATTTCAGAAAAAAAAACACTCAATTATTTATTTCCTTTCAGTCCTTCTGATCTCTTGACAGAACTAGTCATGCCTACATATCGCAAAGACGGGGCCTCTACAATGATCTCAACACTTCTGGCATGCAATGGGCTGACCACACCCATTACCACGCCCCATTACCACGCCCCCTGCCTGACCACACCCATTACCACACCCTATTACCATGCCCCCTGCCTGACCACACCCATTACCACACCCATTACCACCCCCCCCCCCCCTCACACACACACACACACACACCATCCCTGTCACGCCCCTCTGTCACACCCCTTTTTGATGCAGAACAATGCCTGGTATGTTGTTATTCAGAACCAGAAACAGCACAATAGGAGATGAACATACTACTGTGATTCTCATCATGTTTATTGCTAATATCTGTCAAAATCATCAAGTAGTGGAATTCTGATTTAGGACACAACTCGTTTTGCCGAAGTTCAAAGTCCAACACAAAATGGTTGTGAGAAAAGAGGACCCTGGTCAGAAGTAGTGCACACCCTATCGACCCTGGTCAGAAGTAGTGCACTACCCTATCGACCCTGGTCAGAAGTAGTGCACCCTATTCCCTATGGGTCCTGGTCAGAAGTAGTGCACACCCTATCGACCCTGGTCAGAAGTAGTGCACTACCCTATCGACCCTGGTCAGAAGTAGTGCACCCTATTCCCTATGGGTCCTGGTCAGAAGTAGTGCACTACCCTATCGACCCTGGTCAGAAGTAGTGCACCCTATTCCCTATGGGTCCTGGTCAAAAGTAGTGCACTACCCTATGGGCCATGGTCAAAAGTAGTGCACTACCCTATGGGTCATGGTCAAAAGTAGTGCACTACCCTATGGGCCATGGTCAAAAGTAGTGCACTACCCTATGGGCCATGGTCAAAAGTAGTGCACTACCCTATGGGCCATGGTCAAAAGTAGTGCACTACCCTATGGGTCATGGTCAAAAGTAGTGCACTTCCCTATGGGTCGTGGTCAAAATTTGTGCACTATATAGGGAATAGGGTGCCAATGAGAGTGTCCTTGACCTTTGGCTCTAGCCTGGAGGTTTTGGACACCACCCACACCTCCACCCTGTGATCCCCTTGGCTACAACACTAGACCTGCAGGCCTCCTCACAGCTGCCCCAGCGCTGGCCACAGAAGCAGCCAGCCTCCTGCTTCCCACCTGGCACACACCTCTAAGACACAGCAACCTTGGGCTGGGGCACAGCGACAATCTAATGACACAGAGGTACTATTGGAGGCACTGAAACAGGCTCCACCCCCGGCCAACAGAACACAGCCCTCCCAGTGTTTCCGCTACATTGAGATAATTAGGCGGAGTTCAGACAAGCGCCTGGAGGTAAGTGGACAGGATGAGGCAGGTGGACACACTTCCTCGTTGGCAGGATAATCAGAACGTGGATTTGAACAATACAAAGGCTCTAACTGATACACCAGAAGAAACTTCCTTTCATGAAAATCTATTTAAAAAAAAAAGAATTGTACATTTTGCTTTGTAATTTTGATTTTGATCTTAGCTTAGTATAAGTTGTGATGTGAAGATGAATGAGAGGCAGAGTAGACCAGAGATAGACCTGCCTCACAGCAAACTACAGCCTCTTATAATACACAGAGAGACCTGCTACACAGCTAACTACAGACTCTTATAATACAGAGAGAGACCTGCTACACAGCTAGTTACATACCCTTATAATACAGAGAGACCTGCTACACAGTTAACTACAGACTATTATAATACAGAGAGAGACCTGCTCCACAGCTAGCTACATACTCTTATAATACACAGAGAGACCTGCTACACAGCTCGTTATAGACTCTTATAATACACAGAGAGACCTGCTACACAGCTAACTACAGACTCTTATAATACAGAGAGAGACCTGCTACACAGCTAGTAACAGACTCTTATAATACACAGAGAGACCTGCTACACAGCTAACTACAGACTCTTATAATACACAGAGACCTGCTACACAGCTAGCTACATACTCTTATAATACACAGAGAGACCTGCTACACAGCTCGTTACAGACTCTTATAATACACAGAGAGACCTGCTACACAGCTAACTACAGACTCTTTAAATACAGAGAGATACCTGCTACACAGCTAGCTACAGTTACATAATCTGACAAAATATATGTGATCAGCCTAATCAGCTTTGCCAGTGAATGAATAAAGGATATTTATACCGAAAGAAAAGTCCCCCATGATTTGGTTTTAACTATTAACTACGACTCACTGAGCCTTGGATTTTCTTATCTGCTCTCGCTGGGTCCCCTCTCTCTCTGACTCTCTCTCTCTCTCTCTCTCTCTGACTATCTCTGACTCTCTCTCTCTCTCTTTCTCTCTCTCTCTCTGACTCTTCTCCTTCTCTCTCTCTCTCTGACTCTCCCTCTCTCTCTCTCTCTCTCGCTCTCTCTCTCTGACTGTCTCTCTGACTCTGTCTCTGACTCTCTTCTCCTTCTCTATGTCTCTCTCTGACTCTCTATTTCTGACTCTCTTCTCCTTCTCTCTCTCTCATCTCTCTCTCTCTCTGACTATCTCTCTCTGACTCTCTCCTCCTTCTCTTCTCTCTCTCTCTTTCCTTTTGAATTTCGAGCCAAATGTAGAATGTTCCTGTTTTGATTAATTTAATGGAGTGAGTTAGGTCTGCTCTATACCAAATTAGCATACCCCCTGAGTCCCTTCCCTGTTTCACACCTGGTAGTTTGGTGGATGGGACTACCAGCTCTCTGTAACCTAGAGGGCAACCAGTGGGTCCGTCTCCTCTATACCAGGTTTCTTGTAGGATGACAATGTCTGTATTACCGATTTCTTTGGTGAAGTCTGGGTTCCTGCTCTTTAGGCCAAAGGCAGATGACCTAAGGCCTTGGATATTCCAAGATGATATAGTGAAGGCTTTTTGTTCCATAGAGTGTCCAATGTTGTTGGTCGTGGTTTGGTATCAGGCCAGTAAGTGTGAACAAAGCCTGCTGAGCATCTGGTACATGCCATTGGCTTGGGCGAGTGTGAGAGTGGGGGTTGGGACTGTTTGCCCGCTCACTACCTGGGCGTATGAGTGGCTTCCATGTTGAGGCCCTCTTTGCGGGGGTGGGGTGCATGGGGTGGGCAGGAGTGGCATAGGTCTGATTTGAGGGGGCCTAAATGGGGTGTGGGCATGGTTGACGTGGGGGGGGTGTTGATTGGTTGGGGTGGGGGTGGGGGTGTGGATGTGTCTGGGATGCTGTGGTCTGGATGTAATTTCTCTTGGCGGCGTGGGTCCTCTATGTGTAGGTCCAGGGGGGTCCTGCAGGTCTGGGAGGGTGTCTCGCTGGTCTGGGTGGGGTGTCTATTGATCTGTTGCACCTGTGTGAAGTGTTGTGGATACGTTTGAGAGCGATGTCCTTTAGGGTTCGGGCAAAGGTGGGCACTGCTGCCTTGTAGAGGTGGACCTGGTCCAGGGTGGAGTGGTGGGCCAGGAAAACATTTGGTTTTGAGGCACAGTCACGGGAAATACTTGCGTTTACCCGCTGTATTGTGGCAGGGTGGAAGTCTTTTTGTGGTAGCAGGGTGGAGATGCTTCAGTGCTGTGGCCACCCTTTCCTGCTGTGCTCTCAGGTGGTTTGTGCCTGTGTGTATTATTATGTGGCTGGGTGAGCCTAGTTGGTCCTCAGACAGAAGGTCGAGGGCGCGCTGGGTGTTTGGACACCAGAGTTTAGACACTGTGTTTGGGGAAAAGTTTTTTTTCTTCTATATATTTCCCATTTGAGTCCATAAGTAGTACAATCTGTGTCTTGTGTTTGTCCTCAGTGGGTGTGGGGGGGTTGTCAGAAGGGCTATCAGGGTGGCTGACAGGGTGGGTGCTCAGAGGGGGTGAGAGCCGCTGGGCTTGGGGTTCTTCATTTGTCTGTTCTGCTGTGGTGTCGACTCTATGGTCAGGGTCTGGTGTGGACTGTTCTGCTGTGGTGTCGACTCTATGGTCAGGGTCTGGTGTGGACTGTTCTGCTGTGGTGTCGAGACTTTTGTCGGGTGCTGAGGTGGGCTGTTGTGCTGGCTTCTCTGTGGGGGTGGCCACCTCTCTAGTGGGTTGTTCTCTGTCACACGCCGTCCCCCTCAACCTCTCCTCTGTCCCCCTCACCCTCTCCTCCATCCCCCTCAACCTCTCCTCCACCAGCAGTCTGATCCTCTCCTCGAGTGCTCTGTTCTTCTCCTGATCCTGCTCTTTCTCCTGTTGAAGTTGTCTCACCACTGTCCAGAGCGCAGATATGTCTCTCTCCACCTCCAGCATTCCGGGTCTGGTTAATGGGGTGTTGTTGTGCTGGACTGTTGTCTGGGTCTGTGCTGACATAGTGTAATCACCTGCTGTTCCAGCTCCACCTGCCTTACCTCCAGCTGGGTGAATTTGTCCTTCATTTCAATGAGAGAGTGGTAATCTGTGCTTTGAGGTTGACTCTCCGCTGGGGTTTGCTCGTCTGTGGGGTTACATAATGAAGAGGTCTGGTCTGACCCGCTAGGGGTGGGGGTATCAAGGGAGAGCTTCTCCTGCTGGGCTAATTCTTTAATTTGATGAAAGTCCAACTGAAACTGTTTGGGGTTACCCTGTACAAGTACTGGTCCGGACTTATAGAGGTTTATATTAGCTGACTCAGAGTCCTTGTTGTCAAGTATTCTGAGTTTCCACCCCTCGTTAACCCCCCTCTCTTAACAAGGGGGTAGTGTGCTAATATAGCACTGTGCCATGCCAGGGGATGGTTTGTGTGGAAGATAAGGTTGCTGATGTTCCCATTTTTGTAATAGTCAGCAAAAAGTGTCTCTTGATTTTTCAAAAGGAGCTTAATTTTATAATCTTTTCTTGCATTATCATTCTTTACTGTATTTTAATTACCTCTGAACAGCGGGAGGGAGCTTCTAAGGCCTCCATTTGGTTGGAGTAGACTGTGTGACTCTCATGCCATTGTTGGGCTAATGGGCTTTGACACCTCTCACTTGACACGTCAGTGCTAGTTGAAGCTATATAAAGCTTGGCAGAATTATGTTAGAATTCAGTCTTTAAAAAGTAATGTTGTGTATTTTTCTTCTTGGCTTTTGGAAATAAAATATAGTTTCAGACTAAACATTACTCACTCAGTTCCAGGTTGGATGGTGTTTTCAGGTTTCTGTTGTTTTCCAGAGAATTTGCTGTATAGACTAATATAATCCTTGGTAGTTGTGAACCTTCCAGGTGATTCCGTAATTCCGTCCAAAATCAGGTTGTAGGTTTTAAATTTTGATTTGAAGTAGGGGTTATGTTGTAGAGGGTAGAATCCAGTATGTGTTCCTGACTAAAAATCCAAGTTTATATAACTCCTAATCTATCTTTTTTTAAGAAAATGCTGAAAAATGCAGGAGCTCATCTGATCCTGACCTCTGCTCTGCTCTGCTGTCTGTCTCTCTCTCTGACTCTCTCTCTCTGACTCTCTCTCTCTGACTCTCTCTCTCTGACTCTCTCTCTTTGACTCTCTCTCTCTGACTCTCTCTGACTCTCTCTCTCTGACTCTCTCTCTCTGACTCTCTCTGACTCTCTCTCTCTGACTCTCTCTTTTGACTCTCTCTCTTTGACTCTCTCTCTCTCTCTCTGACTCTCTCTCTCTGACTCTCTCTCTTTGACTCTCTCTCTCTGACTCTCTCTGACTCTCTCTCTTTGACTCTCTCTCTCTGACTCTCTCTCTCTGACTCTCTCTCTCTGACTCTCTCTCTCTGACTCTCTCTCTTTGACTCTCTCTCTTTGACTCTCTCTCTCTGACTCTCTCTGACTCTCTCTCTCTGACTCTCTCTCTCTGACTCTCTCTCTCTGACTCTCTCTCTCACACTTACAAGCCGGTGTTACAAAAATAAAGTAAAAAGGAGAAAACACAAAGATCTCCTTTCCTCTATAATCTGACTTCTCCCTTTTTCATTTCCCCTCCCGCCCACTCAGCCTTTAGGCAGCTCTGATCCTGTATAGACAGTTCCACCACCTATTGTTCCCCTGAAGAGAGGCTCTATTACTGCTGTCTCCCCCTATCCCTGCTATCTTACTCCATCTCTCTCTCTATCTATCAATGCTGTCTCCCTCTAGCACTATCTCTCTCTATCCCTGCTATCTCCCTCTAGCACTATCTCTCTATAACCCTGCTATCTTACTCCATCTCTCTCTCTCTCTCTCTCTCTCTCTATCACTGCTGTCTCCCTCTAGCACGCTCTCTCTATCCCTGCTATCTTACTCCATCTCTCTCTCTCTCTATCCCTGCTATCTCACTCCAGCTCTCTCTCTTTCTATCCCTGCTATCTTACTCCATCTCTCTCTCTTACTCCATCTCTCTCTCTTGCTCTCTCTATCCCTGCTATCTTACTCCATCTCTCTCTCTCTCTCAATCCCTGCTGTCTCCCTCCAGCTCACACTCTCTCTATCCCTGCTATGTCCTTCCAGCTCTCTCTCTCTCTATCCCTGCTATATCATTCCTGCTCACACTCTCTCTATCCCTGCTATATCATTCCAGCTCACACTCTCTCTATCCCTGCTATATCATTCCAGCTCACACTCTCTCTAGTCCTGCTATATCCTTCCAGCTCACACTCTCTCTAGCCCTGCTATATCATTCCTGCTCACACTCTCTCTATCCCTGCTATGTCCTTCCAGCTCTCTCTCTCTCTATCCCTGCTATATCATTCCTGCTCACACTCTCTCTATCCCTGCTATGTCCTTCCAGCTCACACTCTCTCTATCCCTGCTATGTCCTTCCAGCTCACACTCTCTCTATCCCTGCTGTCTCCTTCCAGCTCTCTCAATTCAAGGGGCTTTATTGGCATGGGAAACATGTGTTAACATTGCCAAAGCAAATGAGGTAGATAATATACAAAAGTGAAATAAGCAATACAAATGAACAGTTAACATTACACTCACAGAAGTTTCAAAACAATCAAGACATTTCAAATGTCATATTATATCTATATATAGTGTTGTAATGATGTGCAAATAGTTAAAGTACAAAGGGGAAAATAAATCAACATAAATATTGGTTGTATTTACAATGGTGTTTGTTCTTCACTGGTTGCCCTTTTCTCTTGGCAACAGGTCACAAATCTTGCTCCTGTGATGGCACACTGTGGAATTTCACCCAGTAGATAAGGGAATTTATCAAAATTGGATTTGTTTTCGAATTCTATGTGTATCTGTGGAATCTGAGGGAAATATGTCTCTCTAATATGGTCATACATTTGGTAGGAAGTTAAGAAGTGCAGCTCAGTTTCCACCTCAATTTGTGGGCAGTGAGCATATAGCCTGTCTTCTCTTGAGAGCCATGTCTGGCCTTTCTCAATAGCAAGGCTATGCTCACTGAGTCTGTACATAGTCAAAGATTTCCTTAAGTTTGGGTCAGTCACAGTGGTCAGGTATTCTGCCACTGTGTACTCTCTGCTTTGGGCCAAATTGCATTCTAGTTTGATCTGTTTTTTTGTGAATTCTTTCCAATGTGTCAAGTAATTATCTTTCTGTTTTCTCATGATTTGATTGGGTCTAATTGTGTTGCTGTCCTGGGGCTCTGTGGGGCGTGTTTGGGTTTGTGAACAGGGCCCCAGGACCAGCTTGCTTAGGGGACTCTTCTCCAGTTTCATCTCTCTGTAGGTGATGGCTTTGTTATGGAAGGTTTGGGAATCGCTTCCTTTTAGGTGGTTGTAGATTTCAACGTCTCTTTTCAGGATTGTGATCATTAGCGGGAATCAGCCTAATTCTGCTGTGCATTATTTGATGTTTTACGTTGCACACAAAGGATATATTTGCAGAATTCTGCATGCAGTCTCAGTTTGGTGTTTGGACCATTTAGTGAAGTCTTGGTTGGTGAACGGACTCCAGACCTCACAACCATAAAGGGCAATGGGTTCTATAACTGATTCAAGTATTTTTTTGCCAGCTCCTAATTGGTATGTTGAATATTATGTTCATTTTGATGGCATAGAAGGCCCTTCTTGCCTTGTCTCTCAGATCGTTCACAGCTTTGTGGAAGTTACCTGTGGCGCTGATGTTTAGGCCAAGGTATGTATAGTTTTTTTGTGTCTCTCTATCCCTGCTGTCTCCCTCCATCTCTCTCTATCCCTGCAGTCTCCCTCCATCTCTCTCTATCCCTGCTGTCTCCCTCCATCTCTCTCTATCCCTGCAGTCTCCCTCCATCTCTCTCTATCCCTGCTGTCTCCATCCATCTCTCTCTATCCCTGCTGTCTCCCTCCATCTCTCTCTATCCCTGCTGTCTCCCTCCATCTCTTTCTATCCCTGCTGTCTCCCTCCATCTCTCTCTATCCCTGCAGTCTCCCTCCATCTCTCTCTATCCCTGCTGTCTCCCTCCATCTCTATCCCTGCTGTCTCCCTCCATCTCTCTCTATCCCTGCTGTGTCCCTCCATCTCTCTCTATCCCTGCTGTCTCCATCCAGCTCTTTCTGGAAAGCCCTGTGTTCGGTAACCCTGTCCTTTAGCTTAGCACCAACCTCAGTGTTAATCCAGGGCTTTTGATGGGGGAACCGGCGACCCTTCACTGTGGGGACAACATTGCGGATGCATTTCCTTATGAAGCCGGTGACTGGGGTGGTTAGTTTGTCAATGTTATCGGAGGAGTCTCTGAATATATTCCAATCAGCGCTAGCAAAGCAGTCCTGTAGCATCATCTCTGATTTTGATGACCATTTCTCAACGGAGCAAGTCAAGGGTTACTTCCTGTTTGAGCTTCTGTTGGTAAACAGGAAGCAGGAGTACGGAGTCATGATCTGATTTGCCAAATGATGGAAGTGGGAGGGCCTGGGGTTCTTGCTTGTGGGTTGAGTAAATGTGGTCTAGGACTTCATAAGAGGATAAGAGAAGTTAGGAACAGTCTCACTGAGAGGAGAAGTTAGGAACCGTCTCACTGAGAGGAGAAGTTAGGAACCGTCTCACTGAGAGGAGAAGTTAGGAACCGTCTCATTCAGAGGAGAAGTTAGGAACAGTCTCACTGAGAGGAGAAGTTAGGAACCGTCTCACTGAGAGGAGAAGTTAGGAACCGTCTCACTGAGAGGAGAAGTTAGGAACCGTCTCATTCAGAGGAGAAGTTAGGAACAGTCTCACTGAGAGGAGAAGTTAGGAACCGTCTCACTGAGAGGAGAAGTTAGGAACCGTCTCACTGAGAGGAGAAGTTAGGAACCGTCTCATTCAGAGGAGAAGTTAGGAACAGCCTCACTGAGAGAAGAAGTTAGGAACAGTCTCACTGAGAGGAGAAGTTAGGAAGAGTAGCATCTGAGCTGGTGGCTGGTTCTCAACAGAGAGAGAGGGGGTGGAGTTTCATTTAGTAAAAGCAGGGTCAGAAAGGCCCAGAAGTGTCCGACTAACCCCCCGGCACCTCCCTCGCTACAGAAGAACTATATACATCTCTTCTTCTCTTATTTTACTGCCTGGTTTCAGCTGGAGGACCTTGGGTCTAAGTATCCCTAGGGGAATACTATCTAATTAACTGGCAAGAACATCTATGTCTCTGTAGCTTAGTCTCTCTCTCTCTTTCCCTCTCTCTTTCTTGGCACATTTCTCTCTCTCATTCTGACTTTCTTTCTCTGCTCTTCTTTTTTGAAAGGCTAAATTGGTGTCCCTGTGGATAGCATAAAGTTTGGGCTTTCCTGCAGGGAATTTTGTAGAAACACAAAACTCATATTCCGATGGTTGTGTGCAGTCTCGCAGTAGATCCATAAGAGGAAGACGCTCAATCCCAGTACATAGCACATTACCGACCCCACAGCCAAGAGCTTGTCTGTGTTAGAGATGACAAATGGCAAAAAACAGTATGTAAATCTACTCAAGGTAAAATGACTCAAACCATTGGGAAGAGTCTCAGCTTAGATTTGAATGTTCGTTGAATAGATTTGAATGTTCGTTGAATTTATTTTGGCCCTGACACATGTAGGACTTGTTAGGCACATCAATATTTCTAGCTGTACTAAAGTGAAGCTATTACCATCTTTTTTTGCAAGCAATAAAGAGCCCGTCATGTCGGAGTTGACCTTAAACCTTGGACTCTGCTCCGATCGGAGCCTGAGAAAACCCCATCCTGAGCATCAGAGGAAGTAGGCTACGACAGGGTCAAGGGTCATATCCTTTATCCCGTTAACACGGTAATCAACGTGAATTCTGTCGTCACAGATAGTCAGTGGATCTTTAAAGACTTAAATGATTGATGCCAGAGCGTTCAAACACCTTATCTACGGGGCTTTATCTTCAGACTTCTGGAACCTCTGTGCTCTTTCTGTCACTCTCTGCTCTCAGTCCTACTATCAGCAACAATGAATTGAAGTTGGATCAGTGACACCATTGATGTCATCAGTGCCATTAGTCAAGTGTCTACCCTCTGTTGCCATAGAGATGTATGACCCTAGATATGTTAATTTCAAAAACAACAAAAAATCTCTCTCTCTCTCTCTCTCTCTCTCTCTCTCTCTCTCTCTCTCTCTCTCTCTCTCTCTCTCTCTCTCTCTCTCTCTCTCTCTCTCTCTCTCTCTCTCTCTCTCTCTCTCTCTCTCTCTCTCTCTCTCTCTCTCTCTCTCTCTCTCTCTCTCTCTCTCTCTCTCTCTCTCTCTCTCTCTCCCACTCAAGACATACCCTCTTAACAAAAACACAACACAAATGCAGAATCTAAATCTGTAGACCCATGAATGGGTAAATCCTACAAAGTTTCCACTCTACCCTTCTGCATCTTAGCAGGAAGAGGGCTACAGAACGCCATATTGGCTCCAACATGGCTGCCCTCCCAGCATGTTGTTCTAACAATCCCCCAGACTCCTCTCTTTTTTCAGTTTATATTCTTCCTCCCTCCCTCTCTGCTCCCCTCTATCTCTTCTCTTCCTTCCACATATGGCGGTCTCTGCATAGCTAGCTGTTTAGTCGTCTCTCAACAGCTTGTGAGCCCCTGGCCTGTCCCAGACCCCATTCATACAGGCCCCCCTCTCTGTCTCTCTGTGAATGCCGGGGACAGAGGTGTGTGTGTGTGTGTGTGTGTGTGTGTGTGTGTGTGTGTGTGTGTGTGTGTGTGTGTGTGTGTGTGTGTGTGTGTGTGTGTGTGTGTGTGTGTGTGTGTATGTGTGCGTGCGCGTGTGTGTGCGTGCATTAAATAGTGTTTTCTGCCTTTAAGCTGACTCCAACAGAGATAAAGAAAGCCCAGGAGGGTTGGAGAGCTATGCCTGAACAGAATGGAGTGACTAAGAGGCAGAACACACACACACATGCATGCGCAGATACACACACACACACACACACACACACACCTACACATACCTACACACACACACACATACCTACACACACATACCATCTGTTGGCTGTCCTCATCATTGGATTATAAAATAAATACCATCTGTTGACTGTCCTCATCAGTGGATTATAATATAAATACCATCTGTTGACTGTCCTCATCAGTGGATTATAAAATAAATACCATCTGTTGACTGTCCTCATCAGTGGATTATAATATAAATACCATCTGTTTACTGTCCTCATTAGTGGATTATAAAATAAATACCATCTGTTGACTGTCCTCATCAGTGGATTATAATATAAATACCATCTGTTGACTGTCCTCATCAGTGGATTATAAAATAAATACCATCTGTTTACTCTCCTCATCAGTGGATTATAATATGAATTCCATCTGTTGACTGTCCTCATCTGTGAGTGCAATGCTACATTACATACATTATATGTGACATCATCATATTGTTGTTGTTGATTGTTCTATGAATTACAGTCATTGGGGTGAGTCAGAGGACTTGTTCGATTGACACCATATTCACTAGATAGCACACTACTTTAACCAGGGTCCATAGGGCTCTGGAACAATAGGGTGCAATTTGGGAAACACCCAGAGAGAGTAGCGGTGCCTTATCCATTAAGTTGTAAGGGAAGACTCACCATTGGATTCATTTAGCTGCAGTGCATTGTATGACAGGCAAAATATATATCTATCTGTACTGATCATCCCAGGACACTTAAGTACATTTTAGTAATTCCATTTACTTTTGATACTTAAGTATTCTTAAAACCAAATATTTTAGACTTTTGCTCAAGTAGTATTTTACTGGGTGACTTTTACTTTTACTTGAGTCATTTTCTATGAAGGTCTTTTACTTTTACTCAAGTTTGACAATTTTGTAATTTTTCCACCACTGGGGTCCAGATTTACAGTATAATGGGACACCCTAGGGGGGCAGACTTACAGTATAATGGAACACGCTAGGGGGCCAGACTTACAGAATAATGGAACACCCTAGGGGTCCAGACTTACAGTATAATGGAACACCCTAGGGGGCCAGACTTACAGAATAATGGAACACCCTAGGGGTCCAGACTTACAGTATAATGGAACACCCTAGGGGGCCAGACTTACAGAATAATGGAACACCCTAGGGGGCCAGACTTACAGTATAATGGAACACCCTAGGGGGCCAGACTTACAGAATAATGGAACACCCTAGGGGGCCATACTTACAGAATAATGGAACACCCTAGGAGGCCAGACTAACAAAATAATGGAACACCCTAGGGGGCCAGACTTACAGAATAATGGAACACGCTAGGGGGCCAGACTTACAGTATAATGGAACACCCTAGGGGGCCAGACTTACAGAATAATGGAACACCCTAGGGGGCCATACTTACAATATAATAGAACACCCTAGGGGGCCAGACTTACAGAATAATGGAACACCCTAGGAGGCCAGACTAACAAAATAATGGAACACCCTAGGGGACCGACCAGACTTTCAGAATAATGGAACACCCTAGGGGGCCATACTTACAGTATAATAGAACACCCTAGGGGGCCAGACTTACAGAATAATGGAACACCCTAGGAGGCCAGACTAACAAAATAATGGAACACCCTAGGGGGCCAGACTTACAGAATAATGGAACACCCTAGGGGGCCAGACTTACAGTATAATAGAACACCCTAGGGGGCCAGACTTACAGAATAGTGGAGCACCCTAGGGGGCCAGACTTACAGAATAATGGAACACGCTAGGGGGCCAGACTTACAGAATAATGGGACACCCTAGGGGGCCAGACTTACAGTATAATGGAACACGCTAGGGGGCCAGACTTACAGAACAATGGAACACCCTAGGGGGCCAGACTTACAGTATAATGGAACACGCTAGGGGGCCAGACTACAGTATAATGGAACACCCTAGGGGGCCAGACTTACAGTATAATGGAACACGCTAGGGGGCCAGATGTACAGTATAATGGAACACCCTAGGGGGCCAGACTTACAGTATAATGGAACACGCTAGGGGGCCAGTCTTACAGAATAGTGGAGCACCCTATGGGACCGACCAGACTTACAGAATAATGGGACACCCTAGGGGGCCAGACTTACAGTATAATAGAACACCCTAGGGGGCCAGACTTACAGTATAATAGAACACCCTAGGGGGCCAGACTTACAGAACAATGGAACACCCTAGGGGGCCAGACTTACAGAACAATGGAACACCCTAGGGGGCCAGACTTACAGTATAATGGAACACCCTAGGGGGCCAGACTTACAGAATAATGGAACACCCTAGGGGGCCAGACCTACAGAATAATGGAACACCCTAGGGGGCCAGACGTACAGTATAATAGAACACCCTAGGGGTCCAGACTTACAGTATAATAGAACACCCTAGGGGGCCAGACTTACAGTATAATGGAACACCCTAGGGGGCCAGACTTACAGAATAATGGAACACCCTAGGGGGCCAGACTTACAGAATAATGGAACACCCTAGGGGGCCAGACTTACAGTATAATGGAACACCCTAGGGGGCCAGACTTACAGAATAATGGAACACCCTAGGGGACGAGACTTACAGAATAATGGAACACCCTAGGGGGCCAGACTTACAGAATAATGGAACACCCTAGGGGGCCAGACTTACAGAATAATGGAACACCCTAGGGGGCCAGACTTACAGAATAATGGAACACCCTAGGGGGCCATACTTACAGAATAATGGAACACCCTAGGAGGCCAGACTAACAAAATAATGGAACACCATAGGGGGCCAGACTTACAGAATAATGGAACACGCTAGGGGGCCAGACTTACAGTATAATGGAACACCCTAGGGGGCCAGACTTACAGAATAATGGAACACCCTAGGGGACCGACCAGACTTTCAGAATAATGGAACACCCTAGGGGGCCAGACTTACAGTATAATAGAACACCCTAGGGGGCCAGACTTACAGAATAATGGAACACCCTAGGAGGCCAGACTAACAAAATAATGGAACACCCTAGGGGGCCAGACTTACAGAATAATGGAACACCCTAGGGGACGAGACTTACAGAATAGTGGAGCACCTTAGGGGGCCAGACTTACAGAATAGTGGAGCACCCTAGGGGGCCAGACTTACAGAATAATGGAACACGCTAGGGGCCAGACTTACAGAATAATGGGACACCCTAGGGGCCAGACTTACAGTATAATGGAACACGCTAGGGGCCAGACTTACAGAACAATGGAAAACCCTAGGGGGCCAGACTTACAGTATAATGGAACACGCTAGGGGGCCAGACTTACAGTATAATGGAACACCCTAGGGGGCCAGACTTACAGTATAATGGAACACGCTAGGGGGCCAGATGTACAGTATAATGGAACACCCTAGGGGGCCAGACTTACAGTATAATGGAACACGCTAGGGGGCCAGACTTACAGTATAATGGAACACGCTAGGGGGCCAGACTTACAGAATAATGGAACACCCTAGGGGGCCATACTTACAGAATAATGGAACACCCTAGGAGGCCAGACCTACAGAATAATGGAACACCCTAGGGGGCCAGACCTACAGAATAATGGAACACCCTAGGGGGCCAGACTTACAGAATAATGGAACACCCTAGGGGGCCAGACTTACAGAATAATGGAACACCCTAGGGGGCCAGACTTACAGTATAATGGAACACCCTAGGGGGCCAGACTTACAGAATAATGGAACACCCTAGGGGACGAGACTTACAGAATAATGGAACACCCTAGGGGGCCAGACTTACAGAATAATGGAACACCCTAGGGGGCCAGACTTACAGTATAATGGAACACCCTAGGGGGCCAGACTTACAGAATAATGGAACACCCTAGGGGGCCATACTTACAGAATAATGGAACACCCTAGGAGGCCAGACTAACAAAATAATGGAACACCCTAGGGGGCCAGACTTACAGAATAATGGAACACGCTAGGGGGCCAGACTTACAGTATAATGGAACACCCTAGGGGGCCAGACTTACAGAATAATGGAAACCCCTAGGGGGCCATACTTACAATATAATAGAACACCCTAGGGGGCCAGACTTACAGAATAATGGAACACCCTAGGAGGACAGACTAACAAAATAATGGAACACCCTAGGGGACCGACCAGACTTTCAGAATAATGGAACACCCTAGGGGGCCAGACTTACAGTATAATAGAACACCCTAGGGGGCCAGACTTACAGAATAATGGAACACCCTAGGAGGCCAGACTAACAAAATAATGGAACACCCTAGGGGGCCAGACTTACAGAATAATGGAACACCCTAGGGGACGAGACTTACAGAATAGTGGAGCACCTTAGGGGGCCAGACTTACAGAATAGTGGAGCACCCTAGGGGGCCAGACTTACAGAATAATGGAACACGCTAGGGGGCCAGACTTACAGAATAATGGGACACCCTAGGGGGCCAGACTTACAGTATAATGGAACACGCTAGGGGGCCAGACTTACAGAACAATGGAACACCCTAGGGGGCCAGACTTACAGTATAATGGAACACGCTAGGGGGCCAGACTTACAGTATAATGGAACACCCTAGGGGGCCAGACTTACAGTATAATGGAACACGCTAGGGGGCCAGATGTACAGTATAATGGAACACCCTAGGGGGCCAGACTTACAGTATAATGGAACACGCTAGGGGGCCAGTCTTACAGAATAGTGGAGCACCCTATGGGACCGACCAGACTTACAGAATAATGGGACACCCTAGGGGGCCAGACTTACAGTATAATAGAACACCCTAGGGGGCCAGACTTACAGTATAATGGAACACGCTAGGGGGCCAGTCTTACAGAATAGTGGAGCACCCTATGGGACCGACCAGACTTACAGAATAATGGGACACCCTAGGGGGCCAGACTTACAGTATAATAGAACACCCTAGGGGCCAGACTTACAGTATAATAGAACACCCTAGGGGGCCAGACTTACAGAACAATGGAACACCCTAGGGGGCCAGACTTACAGAACAATGGAACACCCTAGGGGGCCAGACTTACAGAATAATGGAACACCCTAGGGGGCCAGACCTACAGAATAATGGAACACCCTAGGGGGCCAGACTTACAGAATAATGGAACACCCTAGGGGGCCAGACTTACAGAATAATGGAACACCCTAGGGGGGCAGATATGGCAAAGTCTAGCAGCTTCTGAGTCATCACTGAAGCATTGGCAAAATGAGTCCAATCAGCTGAAGCTTAGACAACGGAACTGAGCATGTACGTGTGAGTATGACCACTGCTGACCTGGAGGGAGGTGAAGACCTTGTGTTGAGTTTCTCCTCTCTTCTTAAACGCTCCAGTAAATGAACAAGATACAATATTGAGGGGGGACAAAAACCCTCATTAAGAAACACCAGAGACAAAACCTTCATTAAATATGAGAATAGAGACATTGAGTGATTTCACATGAAAATGATTAGAACACATGCAGATTAGTACTATTATAGGTCTTGAATCTGAGAACCCCGTTAAAGACGCAGCCATTAAATTGTCTGTGTACAGTATATTCTCTACAGACCCTTTTAAAATCCCGTGCTTATCCTGAACTGAATGAATATAGGTTGAATAGATTTTTATTATTTTTTTTACAATTTACCCTAGAATTATCGAGTAAGGACATTTAGCTGCACGACGGTAGTATAATGACACACAATAAATGAATACCTAAAGCAATTCAGAATTAAACCATGACTCCGGTATCGAATTAGACTGAAACTAACACTCTTTGAGGGGATATTGTAAAGCAGGGAGAAACCAATATAATTTAGCTAAGTGAAATGCTATCAACAAGAGGAATACAATTATGTGTCTGATTGCCTTTTAGGCATAGAGACATATAGACGGTCTGCAACGGTAAACTGAGGGGTTATTAAGCAGTATAGAGGCATTAGGCCCAGAGAAAAGGTGTGGGTGGGGGGGGGGGGAGAGACAGAGAGAGAGCTAATCTGGCCCAAGCCAATGGCATGTATCAGATGCTGAGCAGGCTATGCTCACACATACCTGTCGGAGGCCAAACCACACAACCAAATGCATTATACACTTTATGGAACACAAAGCCTTCAATATCTCATCCTGGAATATCCCAGGCCTGAGGTCATCTGCCTTTGGCCTAAAGAGCAGGAACCTGGACTTCAGAAATACAGACAATGTTATTCTACAAGAGACATGGTATAGAGGAGATGGACCCACTGGTTGGCCTCTAGGTTACAGAGAGCTGGTAGTCCCATCCACCAAACTACACAGAGTGAAACAGGGAAGGGACTCAGGGGGTATGCTAATTTGGTATAGAGCAGACATAACCCACTTGATTAAATTAATCAAAAAAATGAGCATTTTATATCTGGTTTGAAATAACTAAGGAAATGATCTCATCAGAGAAAAATGTCCTCCTGTGTGTTACCTATATCCCCCAATAGAATACCCAGATATTAATGAAGACAGTTTCTTCATCCTAGAGGGGGAGATCAACCATTTCCAGGCCGAGGGACATATACTAGACTGTGGAGACCTAAGAACCTGACACTCTCAGCACACAAGGAGAGAAACACCATATGCCCCTCGAGACACAACTACAAAACATAAACAACAAAAACGGGTCACATCTCCTGCAGCTCTGTCGCACGCTGGGTCTGTACATAGCCAATGGTTTGCTTCGAGGGGAGTCCTGCGGTAGGTAAACCTGTAGCTCAGTGTGTTTTATAAGTCTGAGTCCTACCTGTTCTAGGATAGTGTTGATCCTGTCCACCTCACAATCAATGACGTAGCGTTTCTCCTGCCTCCTGTCCATCTCTTCGATGATCCGTTTGAACTCTGCTGCATCTGTGATGCTCCCCACAGACCGAGCCGTCACCTGCCAGCTGTTGGTTACGGCCGACTCCATGATGGCCTGAAGGATAGAGAAACCTAGAGAGAGAGAGAAAGAGAGAGTAAGAGAGAGAGTGAGAGAGTGAGAGCGAGAGTGAGAGCAGGAGCAAGAGCGAGAAAGAGAGAGAGAGCGAGAGAGCGAGAGAGCGAGAGCGAGAGCGAGAGCGAGAGTGAGAGAGAGAGTGAGAGAAAGTGAGAGAGAGTGAGAGTGAGAGAGAGAGAGCAAGAGAGTGAGAGAGAGAGAGAGAGAGAGTGAGAGAGAGCGAGAGAGATAGTGAGAGTGAGAGAGAGAGAGAGTGAGAAAGATAATGAGAGTGAGAGCGGGTGAGAGAGAGAGAGTGAGAGTGAGTGAGAGTGAGAGAGAGACAGCAAGAGAGAGAGCGAGAGAGAGAGCAGGAGCGAGAGCGAGAAAGAGAGAGCGAGAGCGAGAGCGAGAGCGAGAGAGAGAGTGAGAGTGAGAGAGAGAGAGAGAAAGTGAGAGAGAGAGTGAGAGTGAGAGAGAGAGAGAGAGAGGGTGAGAGTGAGAGTGAGACAGAGAGAGAGACAGAGAGAGAGACAGAGAGAGAGAGAGAGAGAGAGCGAGAGATGGAGAGTGAGAGAGTGAGAGTGAGAGAGTGAGACAGAGTGAGACAGAGAGAGAGAGGTAGAAAAGGAACCAGAGCCATTTATAATAAGTTGAGTCAACTAAGAAAGGGGTTACAGATAATGTAACGTGTTTCAGACGTTAGACACACTTTAAATCTACACAGTGAAAACACAAAAGCTGATAATCTTATCCTAAAAAAATAAATCATTCATGAGATGGCTGAAGGTAATTTGTCCCCATTACAATCTGACATTATTTATTAAAACCTTTTAGACAGAAAAGACAGTAAATGTAATTGTGCATTGACCAGAAAATATGAAGTTTATTTAAGTACAGGAAGGCTGGTGATCTCCATGTTATTAACTAGAGGAGGGCTGGTGATCTCCATGTTATTAACTAGAGGAGGGCTGATGATCTCCATGTAATTAACTAGAGGAGGGCTGATGATCTCCATGTTATTAACTAGAGGAGGGCTGGTGATCTCCATGTAATTAACTAGAGGAGGGCTGATGATCTCCATGTTATTAACTAGAGGAGGGCTGATGATCTCCATGTTATTAACTAGAGGAGGGCTGATGATCTCCATGTTATTAACTAGAGGAGGGCTGATGATCTCCATGTTATTAACTAGAGGAGGGCTGATGATCTCCATGTTATTAACTAGAGGAGGGCTGATGATCTCCATGTTATTAACTAGAGGAGGACTGATGATCTCCATGTTATTAACTAGAGGAGGGCTGATGATCTCCATGTTATTAACTAGAGGAGGGCTGATGATCTCCAGGTTATTAACTAGAGGAGGGCTGATCATCTCCATGTTATTAACTAGAGGAGGGCTGATGATCTCCATGTTATTAACTAGAGGAGGGCTGATGATCTCCATGTTATTAACTAGAGGAGGGCTGATCATCTCCATGTTATTAACTAGAGGAGGGCTGATGATCTCCATGTTATTAACTAGACGAGGGCTGATGATCTCCATGTTATTAACTAGAGGAGGGCTGATCATCTCCATGTTATTAACTAGAGGAGGGCTGATCATCTCCATGTTATTAACTAGAGGAGGGCTGATGATCTCCATGTTATTAACTAGAGGAGGGCTGATCATCTCCATGTTATTAACTAGAGGAGGGCTGATGATCTCCATGTTATTAACTAGAGGAGGGCTGATGATCTCCATGTTATTAACTAGAGGAGGGCTGATGATCTCCATGTTATTAACTAGAGGAGGGCTGATGATCTCCATGTTATTAACTAGAGGAGGGC
Source organism: Oncorhynchus masou masou (assembly GCF_036934945.1). NCBI lineage: Eukaryota > Metazoa > Chordata > Actinopteri > Salmoniformes > Salmonidae > Oncorhynchus > Oncorhynchus masou. The sequence continues at coordinate 83,945,288 of NC_088243.1, forward strand.
TGATGATTTCCATGTTATTAACTAGAGGAGGGCTGATGATCTCCATGTTATTAACTAGAGGAGGGCTGATGATCTCCATGTTATTAACTAGAGGAGGGCTGATGATCTCCATGTTATTAACTAGAGGAGGGCTGATGATCTCCATGTTATTAACTAGAGGAGGGCTGATGATCTCCATGTTATTAACTAGAGGAGGGCTGATCATCTCCATGTTATTAACTAGAGGAGGGCTGATGATCTCCATGTTATTAACTAGAGGAGGGCTGATGATCTCCAGGTTATTAACTAGAGGAGGGCTGATCATCTCCATGTTATTAACTAGAGGAGGGCTGATGATTTCCATGTTATTAACTAGAGGAGGGCTGATGATATCCATGTTATTAACTAGAGGAGGGCTGAGGATCTCCAGGTTATTAACTAGAGGAGGGCTGATGATCTCCATGTTATTAACTAGAGGAGGGCTGATGATCTCCAGGTTATTAACTAGAGGAGGGCTGATGATCTCCATGTTATTAACTAGAGGAGGGCTGATGATCTCCATGTTATTAACTAGAGGAGGGCTGATGATCTCCATGTTATTAACTAGAGGAGGGCTGATGATCTCCATGTTATTAACTAGAGGAGGGCTGATGATCTCCATGTTATTAATTAGAGGAGGGCTGGTGATCTCCATGTTATTAACTAGAGGAGGGCTGATCATCTCCATGTTATTAACTAGAGGAGGGCTGATGGTCTCCATGTTATTAACTAGAGGAGGGCTGATGATTTCCATGTTATTAACTAGAGGAGGGCTGATCATCTCCAGGTTATTAACTAGAGGAGGGCTGATGATCTCCATGTTATTAACTAGAGGAGGGCTGATGATCTCCATGTTATTAACTAATGGAGGACTGATGATCTCCAGGTTATTAACTAGTGGAGGGCTGATCATCTCCAGGTTATTAACTAGAGGAGGGCTGATGGTCTCCATGTTATTAACTAGAGGAGGGCTGATGATTTCCATGTTATTAACTAGAGGAGGGCTGATCATCTCCAGGTTATTAACTAGAGGAGGGCTGATGATCTCCATGTTATTAACTAGAGGAGGGCTGATGATCTCCATGTTATTAACTAGAGGAGGGCTGATGATCTCCATGTTATTAACTAGAGGAGGGCTGATGATCTCCATGTTATTAACTAGAGGAGGGCTGATCATCTCCATGTTATTAACTAGAGGAGGGCTGATGATTTCCATGTTATTAACTAGAGGAGGGCTGATGATCTCCATGTTATTAACTAGAGGAGGGCTGATGATCTCCATGTTATTAACTAGAGGAGGGCTGATCATCTCCATGTTATTAACTAGAGGAGGGCTGATGATCTCCATGTTATTAACTAGAGGAGGGCTGATCATCTCCAGGTTATTAACTAGAGGAGGGCTGATGATCTCCATGTTATTAACTAGAGGAGGGCTGATGATCTCCATGTTATTAACTAGAGGAGGGCTGATGATCTCCATGTTATTAACTAGAGGAGGGCTGATGATCTCCATGTTATTAACTAGAGGAGGGCTGATCATCTCCATGTTATTAACTAGAGGAGGGCTGATGATCTCCATGTTATTAACTAGAGGAAGGCTGATGATCTCCATGTTATTAACTAGAGGAGGGCTGATCATCTCCATGTTATTAACTAGAGGAGGGCTGATGATCTCCATGTTATTAACTAGAGGAGGGCTGATGATCTCCATGTTATTAACTAGAGGAGGGCTGATGATCTCCATGTTATTAACTAGAGGAGGGCTGATCATCTCCATGTTATTAACTAGAGGAGGGCTGATCATGTCCATGTTATTAACTAGAGGAGGTCTGATCATCTCCATGTTATTAACTAGAGCTAGCGGACATTAGATGGCTGACGGCTGATGGTCGATGTGATCGTGTGTTGACATGGTTTAATCATGACATTTAAGTCAACCTCATGTTAACATTGACATTGTAGAGAAACCCTATCTTATCTCCAATCTGTCATTGGAACGTCATTGGAACGTTGTGCCAACTCAATTAAAAATAAAGGCAATCAAAAATGAAATATTTATCCAGCTCCCGCTACTGTGGTGTCTGCTGCCCAAATGGAACCCTGTTTTATATTTAGTGCACTACTTTTGACCAAGGCACATTGGGCCATGTGGGCAATAGGGTTACCAGTACTGTAGAATCAATCATTTTAATGATTCATGCTTAATTCACATGTGACATATTTTAATTTAACAGAGCTAGAGCTCTCAGTGAGAGATTGTAGGTTTCCTTCAAGTTGAAATAATATTTTTCTTTAAAACATGTTTTTTTTAGATGTATGGAGAGAGAGAGAGAATACGAGCGGCGGTAATGAAAATGAATCATTAAATCAGAAACAATGTAATTGTTCTCATGAATGTAGACGCACTAAGGCTCTTTTTTCCATCATCTACCCATTGAAATCTACAAATTGTCCTTTTTGCTATAGGAACTCAAGCCTTAGCGTACAGAACTCACTACAACAGCACAATCTACCTCCGAAACACTTCCTGTCAGATGTACTGATTTATCACAAATGATGATTCATATTATTGCGAACAATGAAATATATGGGGATTATGCTAATTGCCTTGTCACAGGATAGTGAATAGAAAGAGAGCAGAGAGAGAAAAAAAGCATGTCGTTTATTGTTCCCAGTGAGTCAGTCTACCTCGCTAAGGGAGATACTTAGTTAGTTGCACAACTGAAAGCCTTCAACTGAATTGTGTCTTCCGCATTTAACCCAATCCTTCTGAATCAGAGAGGTGTGTGGGGGGGGGGGGGGGGGACTGTCTTTAACAACATCCACGTCTTTGGTGCCTGGGGAACAGGGGGTTAACTGCCTTGCTTCAGGGGAAGAACGATAGATTTTTACCTTGTCAGGTCGGGAATTCGACCGAGCAAAACCTTCCAGTTACAGGCCCAACGCTCGAACCACGAGGCTCCCTGCCTTGTCTCTATGGACCTACTGCAGACTTTAACCGCACAGAGCCAAACACACAGACCACAACAACATCAAGTTGTGGTTGTTTTTGTTTGCACAGGGGTGATAGGGGCTGAGCAACTGGGGTTCTGTGTCTTTACACCCAGCATGCAATGCACCCTGCCACTGCGGAGCTCCCCTCTCCACCAAATTACTTTTTCGGTGAGGAGCGAGGCGATTGAACAAACACACTGTACAAACATGTACACACACATCCAGGTCATGACTGTTTCATCCTCCACTAAATGTGCAGAGTAAAAGCCAGCTAAGTAACCATGGGTTCCATAATGTAACCATTGCTGTGATACATAAGGAGTCTGTACTGTACCCTTCACCCTCCTCAGTCCTCAGGTGTTAGAGATGACACAAGTCAAATGGCCTGTACCCTTCACCCTCCTCAGTCCTCAGGTGTTAGAGATGACACAAGTCAAATGGCCTGTACCCTTCACCCTCCTCAGTCCTCAGGTGTTAGAGATGACACAAGTCAAATGGCCTGTACCCTTCACCCCCCTCAGTCCTCAGGTGTTAGAGATGACACAAGTCAAATGGCCTGTACCCTTCACCCTCCTCAGTCCTCAGGTGTTAGAGATGACACAAGTCAAATGGCCTGTATCCTTCACCCTCCTCAGTCCTCAGGTGTTAGAGATGACACAAGTCAAATGGCCTGTACCCTTCACCCTCCTCAGTCCTCAGGTGTTAGAGATGACACAAGTCAAATGGCCTGTACCCTTCACCCTCCTCAGTCCTCAGGTGTTAGAGATGACACAAGTCAAATGGCCTGTACCCTTCACCCTCCTCAGTCCTCAGGTGTTAGAGATGACACAAGTCAAATGGCCTGTACCCTTCACCCTCCTCAGTCCTCAGGTGTTAGAGATGACACAAGTCAAATGGCCTGAACCCTTCACCCTCCTCAGTCCTCAGGTGTTAGAGATGACACAAGTCAAATGGCCTGTACCCTTCACCCTCCTCAATCCTCAGGTGTTAGAGAAGACACAAGTCAAATGGCCTGTACCCTTCACCCTCCTCAGTCCTCAGGTGTTAGAGATGACACAAGTCAAATGGCCTGTACCCTTCACCCTCCTCAGTCCTCAGGTGTTAGAGATGACACAAGTCAAATGGCCTGTACCCTTCACCCTCCTCAGTCCTCAGGTGTTAGAGATGACACAAGTCAAATGGCCTGCACTAGAGAGTAGAGGTCCACCGATTATAATTTTTCAATGCCGAAACCGATACCGATTATTGGAGGACCAAAAAAAAGCTGATACCGATTAATCGGCCGATTTGTTTAAAAAATGTTTTTGTAATAATCACAATTACAACAATACTGAATGAACACTTATTTTAGCTTAATAAAATACATCAATAAAATCAATTTAGCCTCAAATAAAATTAAAAATGTTCAATTTGGTTTAAATAATGCAAAATCAAAAACAAAGTGTTGGAGAAGAAAGTAATAATGCACTAATATGTAATAAGTGCAATATGTGCCATGTAAGAAAACTAACGTTTAAGTTCCTTGCTCAGAACATGAGAACATATGAAAGCTGGTGGTTCCTTGTAATATGAGTCTTCAATATTCCCAGGTAAGAAGTTTTAGGTTGTAGTTATTATAGGAATTATAGGACAATTTCTCTCTATATGATTTGTATTTCATATACCTTTGACTATTGGATGTTTTTATAGGCACTTTAGTACTGCCAGTGTAACATTATAGCTTCCATCCCTCTCCTCGCCCCTACCTGGGTTCGAACCAGGAACACATCGACAACAGCCACCCTCGAAGCAGCGTTACCCATCGCTCCACAAAAGCCGCGGCCCTTGCAGAGTAAGGGGAACAACCACTCCAAGTCTCAGAGCGAGTGACGTTTGAAATGCTATTAGCGCGCACCCTGCTAACTAGCTAGCCATTTCACATTGGTTACACCAGCCTGTTCTCGGGAGTTGATAGGCTTGAAGTCATAAACAGCTCAATGCTTGGAGCACAGCGACGAGCTGCTGTCAAAACACACGAAAGTGCTGTTTGAATGAATGCTTACGAGCCTGCTGGTGCCTACCATCGCTCAGTCAGACTGCTCTATCAAATCATAGACTTAATTCTAACATAATAACACACAGAAATACGAGCCTTAGGTCATTAACATGGCCGGATCCGGAAACTATCATCTCGAAAACAGGACGTTTATTCTTTCAGTGAAATAAGGAACCGTTCCGTATTGTATCTAATGGGTGGCATCCATCAGTCTAAATGTTCCTGTTACATTGCACAACCTTCAATGTTATGTCATAATCCTGGCAAATTAGGCGGCCCAAACTGTTGCATATACATTGACTCTGCGTGCAATGAACGCAAGAGAAGTGACACAATTTCACCTGGTTAATATTGCCTGCTAACCTGGATTTCTTTTAGCAAAATATGCAGGTTTAAAAATATATACTTTTGTGTATTGGTTTTATTATGGCTGCAGGGGCAGTATTGAGTAGCTTGGATGAAAGGTGCACAGAGGTGCCCATATTCAACGGCCTGCTCCTCAGTCATAGTTGCTAATATTTGCATATTATTAGTATTAATATTAGTATTAGTATTGGATAGAAAACATCTGAAGTTTCTAAAACTGTTTGAATTATGTCTGTGAGTATAACAGAACTCATATAGCAGGCAAAAACCTGAGAAATTCCACTTCCTGTTTTTGTATTTTACTGTGGTGGCAGATTTTTAACCAATCTCTCATTGAAATTACAGCGAGATATGGATGAGTTTTCACTTCCTACGCCTTCCACTAGATGTCAACAGTCAATAGAACTTTGTCTGATGACTCTAATGTGAAGGGGGGTCGAATGACACAGGAAATAGTCACCACTGCCACGAGTTGACCATGCATTCACTATGCACGTTCACAGGGGAAGGACCTGCGTTCCACCGGTCATCTGAAGTCATTCTAATTCTCCGGAAGGAACGTTATATATATATATATATATACAGTGCCTTGTGAAAGTATTCGGCCCTTGAACTTTGCGACCTTTTGCCACATTTCAGGCTTCAAACATAAAGATATAAAACTGTATTTTTTTGTGAAGAATCAACAACAAGTGGGACACAATCATGAAGTGGAACGACATTTATTGGATATTTCGAAACTTTAAAAAAAAAATCAAAAACTGAAAAATTGGGCGTGCAAAATTATTCAGCACCTTTACTTTCAGTGCAGCAAACTCTCTCCAGAAGTTCAGTGAGGATCTCTGAATGATCCAATGATATATATGAGATATATGTAAACAAAAGTCTAAAGATTCCGAAGAGGAGAGGCGAAAAGGATCAGAGGACCAATATGCGGAGTGGTAAGTGTCCATGGTTCTTTTTAATACGTAATGTACACATGAACAACTGACTACCTAAAACAAGACATGTGAAAACCCTAAACAGTCCTATCTGGTTCAGAGACAGGAACAAGGACAGGAAAAGGAACAATCACCCACCAAACACTCAAAGAATACGGCTGCCTAAATATGGTTCCCAATCAGAGACAACGATAAACACCTGCCTCTGATTGAGAACCACTTCAGACAGCCATAGACTAAGCTAGAACACCCCACTAAACTATAATCCCAATACCTATGAAAAAACCCCAAGACAAAACACACCACATACAAAAACCCCATGTCAAACCCTGGCCTGACCAAATAGATAAAGAAAACACAAAATACTAAGACCAGGGCGTGACAGTGAATCTAATAAGCCAATGCAAACTCAGATTTTTTAATATAAATATGAACTTTATCAAACAAAACATGCATGTATTGTGTAACATGAAGTTCTATGAGTGTCATCTGATGAAGATAATTCAAGGTTAGTGATTAATTTTATCTTTATTTCTGCTTTTTGTGAAAGCTATATTTCGCTGGAAAATGGCTGTGCTTATTGTGGTTTGGTGGAGACCGAACATAATCGTTTGTAATGCTTTCGCTGAAAAGCCTATTTTAAATCGGACACTTTGGTGGGATTAACAACAAGAGTACCTTTAAAATGATATAAAACACATATACGTTTTAGGAATTGTAATTATGAGATTTCTGTGGTTTGAATTTGGCGCTCTCTATTTTCACTGGTAGTTGTCATATCGATCCCGGTATTGGGATTGCAGCCATAACTAGTTTTAAGAAAGGCATTGATGTTTATGGTTAGGTACACATTGGAGCAAGTGGAGTGGTGGTTATGTTCAGGTGGAGTGGTGGTTATGTTCAGGTAGAGTGGTGGTTATGTTCAGGTAGAGTGGTGGTTATGTTCAGGTAGAGTGGTGGTTATGTTCAGGTAGAGTGGTGGTTATGTTCAGGTAGAGTGGTGGTTATGTTCAGGTGGAGTGGTGGTTATGTTCAGGTAGAGTGGTGGTTATGTTCAGGTAGAGTGGTGGTTATGTACAGGTGGAGTGGTGGTTATGTTCAGGTAGAGTGGTGGTTATGTTCGGGTAGAGTGGTGGTTATGTACAGGTAGAGTGGTGGTTATGTTCGGGTGGAGTGGTGGTTATGTTCGGGTGGAGTGGTGGTTATGTTCGGGTGGAGTGGTGGTTATGTTCGGGTAGAGTGGTGGTTATGTTCGGGTAGAGTGGTGGTTATGTTCAGGTAGAGTGGTGGTTATGTTCGGGTAGAGTGGTGGTTATGTTCAGGTAGAGTGGTGGTTATGTTCGGGTGGAGTGGTGGTTATGTTCGGGTGGAGTGGTGGTTATGTTCGGGTGGAGTGGTGGTTATGTTCGGGTAGAGTGGTGGTTATGTTCAGGTAGAGTGGTGGTTATGTTCAGATAGAGTGGTGGTTATGTTCAGGTAGAGTGGTGGTTATGTTCAGGTAGAGTGGTGGTTATGTTCAGGTGGAGTGGTGGTTATGTTCAGGTGGAGTGGTGGTTATGTTCAGGTAGAGTGGTGGTTATGTTCAGGTGGAGTGGTGGTTATGTTCAGGTAGAGTGGTGGTTATGTTCGGGTAGAGTGGTGGTTATGTTCAGGTAGAGTGGTGGTTATGTTCGGGTGGAGTGGTGGTTATGTTCAGGTGGAGTGGTGGTTATGTTCAGGTAGAGTGGTGGTTATGTTCAGGTAGAGTGGTGGTTATGTTCAGGTGGAGTGGTGGTTATGTTCAGGTAGAGTGGTGGTTATGTTCGGGTGGAGTGGTGGTTATGTTCAGGTAGAGTGGTGGTTATGTTCGGGTGGAGTGGTGGTTATGTTCAGGTAGAGTGGTGGTTATGTTCAGGTAGAGTGGTGGTTATGTTCAGGTAGAGTGGTGGTTATGTTAGGGTGGAGTTGTGGTTATGTTCAGGTAGAGTGGTGGTTATGTTCAGGTAGAGTGGTGGTTATGTTCAGGTAGAGTGGTGGTTATGTTCAGGTAGAGTGGTGGTTATGTTCAGGTGGAGTGGTGGTTATGTTCAGGTAGAGTGGTGGTTATGTTCGGGTGGAGTGGTGGTTATGTTCAGGTAGAGTGGTGGTTATGTTCAGGTAGAGTGGTGGTTATGTACAGGTGGAGTGGTGGTTATGTTCAGGTAGAGTGGTGGTTATGTTTGGGTGGAGTGGTGGTTATGTTCAGGTAGAGTGGTGGTTATGTTCAGGTAGAGTGGTGGTTATGTACAGGTGGAGTGGTGGTTATGTTCAGGTAGAGTGGTGGTTATGTTCAGGTAGAGTGGTGGTTATGTTCGGGTGGAGTGGTGGTTATGTTCGGGTGGAGTGGTGGTTATGTTCAGGTAGAGTGGTGGTTATGTTCAGGTAGAGTGGTGGTTATGTTCGGGTAGAGTGGTGGTTATGTTCAGGTAGAGTGGTGGTTATGTTCAGGTGGAGTGGTGGTTATGTTCAGGTAGAGTGGTGGTTATGTTCAGGTAGAGTGGTGGTTATGTTCGGGTGGAGTGGTGGTTATGTTCGGGTGGAGTGGTGGTTATGTTCAGGTAGAGTGGTGGTTATGTTCAGGTAGAGTGGTTGTTATGTTCAGGTAGAGTGGTGGTTATGTTCAGGTGGAGTGGTGGTTATGTTCAGGTAGAGTGGTGGTTATGTTCAGGTAGAGTGGTGGTTATGTTCAGGTGGAGTGGTGGTTATGTTCAGGTGGAGTGGTGGTTATGTTCAGGTAGAGTGGTGGTTATGTTCAGGTAGAGTGGTGGTTATGTTCAGGTAGAGTGGTGGTTATGTTCAGGTAGAGTGGTGGTTATGTTCAGGTAGAGTGGTGGTTATGTTCAGGTAGAGTGGTGGTTATGTTCAGGTGGAGTGGTGGTTATGTTCAGGTAGAGTGGTGGTTATGTTCAGGTAGAGTGGTGGTTATGTTCAGGTGGAGTGGTGGTTATGTTCAGGTGGAGTGGTGGTTATGTTCAGGTAGAGTGGTGGTTATGTTCGGGTGGACTGGTGGTTATGTTCGGGTGGAGTGGTGGTTATGTACGGGTAGAGTTGTGGTTATGTTCAGGTAGAGTGGTGGTTATGTTCGGGTAGAGTGGTGGTTATGTTCAGGTAGAGTGGTGGTTATGTTCGGGTGGAGTGGTGGTTATGTTCGGGTGGAGTGGTGGTTATGTTCAGGTAGAGTGGTGGTTATGTTCAGGTAGAGTGGTGGTTATGTTCGGGTAGAGTGGTGGTTATGTTCAGGTAGAGTGGTGGTTATGTTCAGGTGGAGTGGTGGTTATGTTCAGGTAGAGTGGTGGTTATGTTCAGGTAGAGTGGTGGTTATGTTCGGGTGGAGTGGTGGTTATGTTCGGGTGGAGTGGTGGTTATGTTCAGGTAGAGTGGTGGTTATGTTCAGGTAGAGTGGTGGTTATGTTCAGGTAGAGTGGTGGTTATGTTCAGGTGGAGTGGTGGTTATGTTCAGGTAGAGTGGTGGTTATGTTCAGGTAGAGTGGTGGTTATGTTCAGGTGGAGTGGTGGTTATGTTCAGGTGGAGTGGTGGTTATGTTCAGGTAGAGTGGTGGTTATGTTCGGGTGGACTGGTGGTTATGTTCGGGTGGAGTGGTGGTTATGTACGGGTAGAGTTGTGGTTATGTTCAGGTAGAGTGGTGGTTATGTTCGGGTAGAGTGGTGGTTATGTTCAGGTAGAGTGGTGGTTATGTTCAGGTAGAGTGGTGGTTATGTTCAGGTAGAGTGGTGGTTATGTTCAGGTAGAGTGGTGGTTATGTTCAGGTAGAGTGGTGGTTATGTTCGGGTGGAGTGGTGGTTATGTTCGGGTGGAGTGGTGGTTATGTTCAGGTAGAGTGGTGGTTATGTTCAGGTAGAGTGGTGGTTATGTTCAGGTTGAGTGGTGGTTATGTTCAGGTAGAGTGGTGGTTATGTTCAGGTAGAGTGGTGGTTATGTTCAGGTAGAGTGGTGGTTATGTTCAGGTGGAGTGGTGGTTATGTTCAGGTAGAGTGGTGGTTATGTTCAGGTAGAGTGGTGGTTATGTTCGGGTGGAGTGGTGGTTATGTTCGGGTGGAGTGGTGGTTATGTTCAGGTAGAGTGGTGGTTATGTTCAGGTAGAGTGGTGGTTATGTTCAGGTAGAGTGGTGGTTATGTTCAGGTAGAGTGGTGGTTATGTTCAGGTAGAGTGGTGGTTATGTTCAGGTAGAGTGGTGGTTATGTTCAGGTAGAGTGGTGGTTATGTTCAGGTAGAGTGGTGGTTATGTTTGGGTGGAGTGGTGGTTATGTTCAGGTTAATATGTAGATTGACAGCACTGTAATCCCTGATGCTTAATATGTAGACTGACAGCACTGTAATCCCTGGTGCTTAATATGTAGATTGACAGCACTGTAATCCCTGGTGCTTAATATGTAGATTGACAGCACTGTAATCCCTGGTGCTTAATATGTAGATTGACAGCACTGTAATCCCTGGTGCTTGATATGTAGATTGACAGCACTGTAATCCCTGATGCTTAATATGTAGATTGACAGCACTGTAATCCCTGGTGCTTAATATGTAGATTGACAGCACTGTAATCCCTGGTGCTTAATATGTAGATTGACAGCACTGTAATCCCAGGTGCTTAATATGTAGATTGACAGCACTGTAATCCCTGGTGTTTAATATGTAGATTGACAGCACTGTAATCCCTGGTGCTTAATATGTAGATTGACAGCACTGTAATCCCTGGTGTTTAATATGTAGATTGACAGCACTGTAATCCCAGGTGCTTAATATGTAGATTGACAGCACTGTAATCCCTGGTGCTTAATATGTAGATTGACAGCACTGTAATCCCTGATGCTTAATATGTAGATTGACAGCACTGTAATCCCAGGTGCTTAATATGTAGATTGACAGCACTGTAATCCTTGATGCTTGTACCATTAGCATGAGAGACAGGTCCTAAACAAGGACTGTTCAGACCATTTTAAAAGTCTATTATATTATAAAATGAAGACCCTGGGAGTATTTTGTCACTTCATAAGCAGCAGAAGTTATCGCTCCATTCAGTCCAAAGGGGGAAACAGTAGAGAGGAAAGAAGAAGAAGAAAGAGGTCATTGTGAATATGCATTCATCTATATTTCCAATCCGTCCAATTGTCTTAAATCATCATTGTGCTGGAAGAAGTAAAACAAATGTTCAGATGTAAAAACAGAGACGGGTCATCCTGATTAGCATCTCAAATGGCTTTTATTTTGAAAGTAGTCATTTTCTCCCTCCTTGTCTCTCGCTCTCTCTCTCCGTGCTGCCGGCAGCACCCTGATTGATCTCTATGTGAACATTTTTGATTAATTTGAGATGTAGAGAAGATTCCATGCCTCCCTAATTTTACATTTGTATGGAAATGAAGAGATGGATTTAGCTGGTAAATATTATTTAGCAGAATTGGATGACATTCTATTTTTTTTTATTCCACACTTTCTTTTCTGAGAAGTCAGCAGCAAAGTTACATTTTCATTTAGATGTCAAAATGAGAAGGAAGAGAGGAAACACAGTGTGAACAAACGATGAGGGGAAGTAACAGCTACTTCTTCACCCAGAACAGCGTGAACAAATCAAACAAATAGAGATAACACCAGATTAGCTCATGGTGTATGGATGTGGTAGTCATTCTCCTATAACCCTGTTAGTTCCTCGCTCATCAGATCACTCTGGCCTAATTAACATTGAAAGTTAAATATGGACAATTCAATACTTCACCGGGCTGTGGCTGAATTTGCATGACCATCCATGCTAGTCTAAATCACAGACAATAAGACCATGTCCTTGCCAGACAGGATTGATGACCACATCATTATTGATTCATTATCTGATCAAGTGCATCAGCACGGGAACTCTGAGGCAGAGTCAGAGTTCGACACTTCTCATAACCCCCTGCTGTATCCTACCTCAGAGTCAGAGTTCGACACTTCTCATAACCCCCTGCTGTATCCTACCTTTATTACACAGCTCAACACAGACAATTGGCATCATACAGTATATTCAAAAGTAGCGCACTATATAGGGAATAGGGTGCTATTTAAGCTGCAGACCTATAAATTCCATTTACAGCCATCCTTATAAGAGAGCATCTCTCCTCACACCTGAATCACATCTAAAAATGTAATACGGTCGACTACATACAGTCTGGAAGACAACAACAAGATTTCCTCTATAAATCACTGCAGTACAAGTGGTGGTGGTGGTGATGGTGGTGGTGTGTGTGTGTGTATGGGAGCCTCTGATCATCAGGGTAAAACTGTAATCTCCTTTTCTCATCTTTCCTTATAACATACTGTATCTTTCTGGCAGAAGAATATCAGAGGATATGTCCAACTAGCAACATCAGACATACTGTGCTCTCTTCAGTGACAACATTCCCTATGCGTGTAGCCCACTCTGTCAGTGAGTAAGGATTGACTCTTCCTTGTGTCTCTTCTTCCATCCTCCTCCCAGCCCATTCAGTCCAGTTCCATCAAAGCAGATGGCACCAGGGCTCTCTGTGTTAAAAGCAGAGCTGTTGTCTGAGATCAAGCTGTCAGCGAGATCGGCTCCACGTTGCTTCCTGCCTGTGTGACAGACATCATGCTAACTGCTTCATAGCCTGTGTGACAGACGTCATGCTAACTGCTTCCTGCCTGTGTGACAGACGTCATGCTAACTGCTTCCTGCCTGTGTGACAGACGTCATGCTAACTGCTTCCTGCCTGTGTGACAGCCGTCATGCTAACTGCTTCCTGCCTGTGTGACAGCCGTCATGCTAACTGCTTCCTGTCCTGTGTGACAGCCGTCATGCTAACTGCTTCCTGCCTGTGTGACAGACGTCATGCTAACTGCTTCCTGCCTGTGTGACAGACGTCATGCTAACTGCTTCATAGCCTGTGTGACAGACGTCATGCTAACTGCTTCCTGCCTGTGTGACAGACGTCATGCTAACTGCTTCCTGCCTGTGTGACAGCCGTCATGCTAACTGCTTCCTGCCTGTGTGACAGCCGTCATGCTAACTGCTTCCTGCCTGTGTGACAGCCGTCATGCTAACTGCTTCCTGTCCTGTGTGACAGCCGTCATGCTAACTGCTTCCTGCCTGTGTGACAGCCGTCATGCTAACTGCTTCATAGCCTGTGTGACAGCCGTCATGCTAACTGCTTCCTGCCTGTGTGACAGACGTCATGCTAACTGCTTCATAGCCTGTGTGACAGCCGTCATGCTAACTGCTTCCTGCCTGTGTATCAGACGTCATGCTAACTGCTTCCTGCCTGTGTGACAGACGTCATGCTAACTGCTTCCTGCCTGTGTATCAGACGTCATGCTAACTGCTTCCTGTCCGTGTGACAGACATCATGCTAACTGCTTCCTGTCTGTGTATCAGACGTCACAATTCTTGTTTCCTGCCTGCATGACAGACATCACGCTTCTTGCTTCCCGCCTGTGCTTTTACAGACATCATCCCAAATGGCACTATGTTCCCTACATGGTGCACTAGTTTAGTAGGGTTCTATTTGGGACACCGACACAATCTTCATCCCTCGCAGGTTCTTACTGGTCCTTCATCTCCCGTCTTCTGTCTTGAAAAACACAAGTCCGCACTCATGACAACACTTCAGCCTACATCAGTAAGTAAAATGTGTTTTTGCTTCTCATGCTAATGCAGTTGTTTAAACGGTTGCATATTGATTTGAGATATTTTTATTTGATTTCTAGCTCATTGGCTATCTAGCTAGCTATCTAGCGAGCTATATAGACGCTTGGCTTACAATGTATTAGCTTAGCCAATGTGTATGTTATGTTGGCTATGACATGTCGTGGTTGTGGCTGTTGAGTGTCTTATTTCCTATTGGTCCTCATACAGTTGAAGTCAGAAGTTTATGTACACCTTAGCCAAATACATTCAACTTCTCTAGGGTAGGGGGCAGCATTTGGAATTTTGGATGAAAAGCATGCTCAAATTAAACTGCCTTCTACTCAGGCCCACAATATAGGATATGCATATAATGATTGAATAGAAATCACTCTAAAGTTTCTAAAACTGTTAAAATAGTGTCTGTGAGTATAACAGAACTGATTTGGCAGGTGAAAACCTGAGAAAAAATCCATTCAGGAAGTAGGATTGTTGTAGTTTTCTAGTCAATGCCATTACATTATCCATTGATTTCGGACTCAAATTGCAGTTCCTATGCTTTCCACTAGATGTCAACAGTCTTTAGAAATTGTTTCAGGCTTGTATTCTGAAAAATGAGGGAGTAAGAGCAGTCTGAATGAGTGGACCCTGCCATGCCTTTCTTGTTTACCTTTTATATTGATGACGTTATTGTTCGGTTTAAATATTAGCGATTATTTAGGCTAAAAACAACCTGGGGATTGAATATAAACATCGTTTGACATGTTTCTATGAACTTTACGGATACAATTTAGATTTTTTGTCTGCCTGTTGGGATTGCATTTGAGCCTGTGGGTTACTGAAGAAAACGTGCAAACAAAACTGAGGTTTTTTAAAGAACAAAAGGAACATTTATTGAATAAATGAATGTCTTCTGAGTGCAACCATATGAAGATCATCAAAGGTAAGTGATTATTTTTTCTCTATTTCTGACTTGTGTAACTCTTCTACTTGGCTGGTTACTGTTTGTAATTATTTGTCTGCTGGGCTATGTTAAGCTGGCTAAGGTATGCTTTTGCCGTAAAGCATTTTTTAAATCTGACACCATGGTTGGATTCACAAGAAGTTGATCTTTAAACCTATGTAAAATAGTTGTATCTTTTCTGAATTTTTGTAATGAGTATTTCTGTATTTGAATTTGGAGCTCTGCAATCTCACTGGATGTTGGCCAGGTGGGATGCTAGCGTCCCACATACCCTAGAGAGGTTCGACTCAACTTTTTCACAACTCCTGATGTTTAATCCTAGAAAAAGATTCCACGTCTTAGGTCAGTTAGGATCACCACTTTATTTTAAGAATGTGAAATTTCAGAAAAATAGAAAGTGATTTATTTCACTTTCATTTCACTTTCATCAAATTCCAAGTGGGTCAGAAGTTTACATACACTCAATTAGTATTTGGTAGCATTGCCTTTAAATTGTTTAACTTGGGTCAAACGTATCAGGTAGCCTTCTGTCACGCCCTGGTCTATATTTATTATGTTTATCTTCATTTATTGGGTCAGGCCAGGGTGTGACATGGGTTTTTTTGTGGTGTGTTTTGTCTTGGGGTTGTGTGGGGTGTATAGCATAGTCATTGGCTGCCTGAGGCGGTTCTCAATTAGAGTCAGGTGATTATCGTTGTCTCTGATTGGGAACCATATTTAGGTAGCCATATTCTTTGTGTGTTTCGTGGGTGATTGTCCTTAGTGTCCTTGTTCCTGTCGCTGTGTTAGTTTTCACTAGTATAGGCTGTTTCGGTTTTCCTTACGTTCATTTACGTTCTTTGTTTTTGTATTGATTCGTGTTTACGTTTTCATTTAACATGGATCGCAATCTACACGCTGCATTTTGGTCCGACTCTCCTTCGCCTACAGAAAACCGTTACACCCCTTCTACAAGCTTCACACAACAAATTGGGTGAATTTTGGCCCATTCCTACTGACAGAGCTGGAGGAACTTAGTCATGTTTGTAGGCCTCCTTGCTCGCACATGCTTTATCAGTTCTGCCCACACATTTTCTATAGTATTGATGTCAGGGCTTTGGGATGGCCACTCCAACACCTTGACTTTGTTGTCCTTAAGCCATTTGGCCACAACTTTGGAAGTATGCTTGGGGCCATTGTCCATTTGGAAGACCCATTTGCGACCAAGCTTTAACTTCCTGACTGATGTCTTGAGATGTTGCTCAATATATCCACATAATTTTCCCTTCTCATGATGCCATCTATTTTGGTGTTCTTGAGCTTGCAAGCCTCCCCTTTTTTCCTCCAAACATAACGATGGTCATTATGGCCAAACAGTTCTATTTTTGTTTCATCAGACCAGAGGACATTTCTACAAAAAGTAAAATCTTTGTCCCCATGTGCAGATGCAAACCGTAGTTTGGATTTTTTTTATGGCAGTTTTGGAGCAGTGGCTTCTTCCTTGCTGAGCGGTCTTTCAGCTTATGTCGATATAGGACTCATTTTACTGTGGATAAGATGCTTTTGTACCTGTTTCCTCCAGCATCTTCACAAGGTCCTTTGCTGTTGATTTGCACTTTTCGCACCAAAGTACTTTCATCTCTAGGAGACAGAACGCGTCTCCTTCCTGAGCGGTATGCCGGTTGCATGGTCCCATGGTGTTTATACTTGCGTACTATTGTTTGTACAGATGAACTTGGTACCTTCAGGCATTTGGAAATTGCTCCCAAGGATGAACAAGATTTGTGGAGGTCTACCCTTTTTCTCTGAGGTCTTGGCTGATTTCTTTTGATTGCTCCATTATGTCAAGCAAAGAGACACTGAGTTTGAAGGTAGGCCTTGAAATGCATCCACAGGTACACCTCCAATTGACTCTGGTAAGTGATTGTGTTCCCCATACTCTATATTATATATATATATGTTTATAGATGTGTGTTGTGTATTTTATGTATTGATGCAGGGCTCACCCCCTGCTAAAATAAAGTTTAAATCAAATAAGTAATAGTAAACGTTTTTTTAATCCTCAATAGTGGCAGAGATGACCTCTGGGAACCAAATCCAAAGAGACCACATTCAAGTCCTCCATCCCACACTCATTCAAACATAGGAACTGGTTCCTCCAGTCTGACCCCTGCTGCTGTCTCTGGCTCCACACCCACCCCCACCTTGCCATCTAAAGGTGTGAAGAGGCCAGCCTAGAAGTGGAGGAGGGCCAGCGCACCAGTGGCAACTACCACAGAGGGAGAGGACCATTGTTAAACTGTGCTAGAGGATGATGTGCATTCACTTCCACCAACTTTTCGACCTAAAAGGCAGTCAGGACTTCAGCTGGACATGACTGGAAAGTACAGCCCCCTTCATCTAGGTATGTAAACTTAAATGTTCTTATTACGATAGCATTGTTGTATGTTCTCTATAGTCTCTATTTTGAACCACAGCCCATGCAAAAAAAACAGTTATTTCTAGCTTAAATAGACAGATTTTTATGGGGATTTTTGTAATATGTTAATTAGATTTCCATGTGGGCGCAGATATCGAAGGCTAAGAGATAAACAGACAAATCACACACATGCAATATGCTAATTTTCTCCTGCGGCATACACTTCATTAGGCTACCACTGTACTGCCTTGTAACTGTCTGCAATGGATTCTCATCTTATTGGGAAAAAATCTAAAAGTTTAAAGACTGTGGTTCAGGATTGAGGGAAGAAATATTGTGGTCTGACAATTTGTAAAACTCTGGTAAATAAGTAGACCGGATGGCCTTGTGGACTGTAAACCCTTCTGAGCTCTGTCCAGGGTCCTGAAAGGACACCAGACACGACCTGTGGACTGTTAACCCCCTTCTG
Source organism: Oncorhynchus masou masou (assembly GCF_036934945.1). NCBI lineage: Eukaryota > Metazoa > Chordata > Actinopteri > Salmoniformes > Salmonidae > Oncorhynchus > Oncorhynchus masou. The sequence goes on from NC_088243.1 coordinate 83,963,117, forward strand.
AGCTCTGTTCAGGGTCCTGAAATAACACCAGAAACACGCTATGGACAGTAACCCCTTCTGAGCTCTGTCCAGGGTCATGAAATGACACCAGAAACGACCTGTGGACTGTAAACCCTTCTGAGCTCTGTCCAGGGACATGAAATGACACCAGAAACGACCTGTGGACTGTAAACCCTTCTGAGCTCTATCCAGGGTCATGAAATGACACCAGAAACACGCTATGGACAGTAACCCCTTCTGAGCTCTGTCCAGGGTCATGAAATGACACCAGAAACGACCTGTGGACTGTAAACCGTTCTGAGCTCTGTCCAGGGTCATGAAATGACACAAGAAACGACCTGTGGACTGTAAACCCTTCTGAGCTCTATCCAGGGTCCTGAAATGACACCAGAAACGACCTGTGGACTGTAAACCCTTCTGATCTCTGTCCAGGGTCCTGAAATGACACCAGAAACACCCTATGGAGTGTAACCCATTCTGAGCTCTGTCCAGGGTCCTGAAATGACACCAGAAACGTCCTGGGTTGAAACCACCAAGATGAATGAGTTGACTTTTAAAAGTATACGAGGCAGGATACAGACAGAGCTGGGATGTTAATGTTTTGGTGAAATGGGAGAAGAGGAGAAAGAGAAAGCAGTAATCGGACTACCATCAGTCTTACTGGGATTTTATTTCATATTACAGTTCAGCAAGGATCCATCTTAAACTAAAGAAAGCAGAGTGGCTGATGTTCAATCTTAATGATAGTTACTGTTGGGGCCTTTTGAAAGTCTCTGTCCAAATTACCCGAGGGCAATAAGTATCATCTAATCCTCTGATGTCAACGAAGCCTAAATAAACACCTATTAGTGCCTGTTGAGTGTTTACCTTTGGGCTCAGCGTAATGCTCAGATGATGAGGGAGATCCCTGAGAAGAATGTGTGTTGACATGATCGAAACCCAGAGTATATGTCCGTCTCTCTCTCTCTCTCTCTCTCTCTTTCTCTCTTCAGTGTTTCTTGATATGGTGTCATGATGATCTTGTGCAACTTTGGTATTTCATTCACCTTGTCTGTGATCCAAAAGGCACTCTATTCCCTACTTAGTGCACTACTTTTGACCAGGACCCATAGGGAATAGGTTGCAAATTGGGACAAAGCCCATGGTTCAGCCAACTGACTGACCTATTCAGATTCAGAACAGCAGGGCTGCAGGGCTGAGACCAAAACGACTGTGGCCTATATCTGTGTATAGAGCTAATAGAGTCTTTCTTTAGAACTCTGTGCCCATTGGCAAATGATCAAGCTTCAGTGGCTCTCTCTCCTCTCCATTTAGGCTGAAGAACCATTCTGAGTTGAGAAGAGAAGTAGCAGAGCAACTGACAAGCCAAAACCTTTGATGTACTGGAGTCTTCAGCCAAGAGCTGTTATAACCTAATCACACACACAGCTGATATGAAATCAAACAGAAACGCTGTGTGAGGAGGGCAAATCTTTAGAAGTGCATGAATATAGATGGTCAGAGAGATGGAGGGCATTTTCCATGGCTTTTAACGTTCACAGCCCACAGACTACTAGAGCAGTCAGCTGTATTCCACACACACACACACATTTATGCACACACACACACACACACACACACACACGATTTGTTCCATAGGCGTAATCATGACTCATGAGGGGAAGAGTGCCTTCTCTGTCCTCCAGGGTCAGTGCTACATTTCATTTCAGATTCTAATCCCTTGATAAGGCTTTTTGAATTTTCTGATGATATGCATAACACTAAAAATGTACATGTACAGAACAGTCCTCCACTAGGTCTCAAGGAGGCATGTTCAGACAGAGTAATGACACAGGCCAACCACTAATTTTTCCCACTATCCGCAGGACATTACCCAATGCCGTTTACACTGCCGCTACAGAACATTAAGCAGTCATGAATGACACTACAAATCACTGCAGGTTAAAAGCAAAGCCAAACACAAGCCCAGTAAATAATGTTGATATGTCATGACATCCTCTCCTCATGTTCCACTCCATGAAACAACCTGGGGTGTGTGAACAGAATGATTTGTCGTAATCTACAGTAGAATGCCATTGAAAACGTAGGCTATAACCTATCCAGTATAGGCCACATTCTATCCAGTACAGGCTACTGTCACGCTCTGACCTTAGTTCCTTTGTTTCGTCTTTTGTTTTAGTATGGTCAGGGCGTGAGTTGGGTGGGTTGTCTATGTTAGTTTTTCTATGATTTTCTATTTATGTGTTTGGCCTGGTATGGCTCTCAATCAGAGGCAGCTGTCAATTGTTGTCCCTGATTGAGAAGCATATTTAGGTAGCCTGTTTTCGATTGTGTTTTGTGGGTGGTTGTTTTCAGTCTTTGCGTGTCTACACCAGACAGAACTGTTCCGGTTGTTTGTTTGTTGTTTTGTTATTCAGTGTTCAGTTTTCATGAAATAAGATGAACACTTACAACCCTGCGCTTTGGTCCTCACCTTCTTCCCACGACAGCTGTGACAGCTACATTCTATCTGGTATAGGCTACATTCTATCTGGTATAGGCTGCATTCTATCTGGTATAGGCTGCATTCTATCTGGTATAGGCTGCATTCTATCCGATATAGGCTGCATTCTATCCTGTATAGGCTGCATTCTATCCTGTATTGGCTACATTCTATCCGGTATAGGCTACATTCTATCTGGTATAGGCTACATTCTATCTGGTATAGGCTACATTCTATCTGGTATAGGCTACATTCTATCTGGTATAGGCTACATTCTATCTGGTATAGGCTACATTCTATCTGGTATAGGCTACATTCTATCTGGTATAGGCTACATTCTATCTGGTATAGGCTACATTCTATCTGGTATAGGCTACATTCTATCTGGTATAGGCTACATTCTATCTGGTATAGGCTACATTCTATCTGGTATAGGCTACATTCTATCTGGTATAGGCTACATTCTATCCGGTATAGGCTACCTTCTATCTGGTATAGGCTACCTTCTATCTGGTATAGGCTACCTTCTATCTGGTATAGGCTACATTCTATCTGGTATAGGCTACATTCTATCTGGTATAGGCTACATTCTATCCGGTATAGGCTACATTCTATCCGGTATAGGCTACATTCTATCCTGTATAGGCTACATTACATCCTGTATAGGCTATATTCTGTCCTGTACAGGCTACCTTCTATCTGGTATAGGCTACCTTCTATCTGGTATAGGCTACCTTCTATCTGGTATAGGCTACCTACTATCTGGTATAGGCTACCTTCTATCCGGTATAGGCTACATTCTATCCGGTATAGGCTACATTCTATCCGGTATAGGCTACATTCTATCTGGTATAGGCTACATTCTATCCGGTATAGGCTACATTCTATCTGGTATAGGCTACATTCTATCTGGTATAGGCTACATTCTATCCGGTATAGGCTACATTCTATCTGGTATAGGCTACATTCTATCCTGTATTGGCAACATTCTATCCTGTATAGGCTATATTCTTGTCACGCCCTGGTCTAAGTATTTTGTGTTTTTCTTCATGTATTGGGTCATGCCAGGGTGTGGCATGGAGTTTTTGTATTGTGGTGTGTTTTGTCTTGGGGTTTTGGTGTGTACGTATTTGGGATTGTAGCTAGTGGGGTTATCTAGAAAAGTCTATGGCTGTCTGGAGTGGTTCTCAATCAGAGGCAGGTGCTTATCGTTGTCTCTGATTGGGAACCATATTTAGGCAGCCATATTCTTTGAGTTTGCCGTGGGTGATTGTCCTTAGTGTCTTGATGACCTTGTGCTGTGTTAGTTGACACCAGTTTAGGCTGTTTCGGTTTTCATTTATTTGTTTTGTAGTGTTTTGTATTGATTCGTGTTACGTTTGTTTTATTAAACATGGATCACAATAGACACGCTGCAGTTTGGTCCGACTCTCCTTCACCATATGAAAACCGTGACAATTCTGTCCTGTACAGGCTACATTATGTCCAATATAGGCCACATTCTATCCAGTACAGGCCACATTCTACCCAGTACAGGCTACATTCTATCCTGTACAGGCTACATTCTCCCAGTATAGGCTGCATTCTATCTGGTATAGGCTGCATTCTATCTGGTATAGGCTGCATTCTATCTGGTATAGGCTGCATTCTATCTGGTATAGGCTACATTCTATCCAGTATAGGCTACATTCTATCCAGTATAGGCTACATTCTCTCCAGTATAGGCTACATTCTCTCCAGTATAGGCTACATTCTCTCCAGTTTTGGCTTCATTCTATTGGGACATTTTGTGACATCAAGGCAAACAACCTGTTCAGATGCAGCCAGGGGCTGTTTATCTGCTGTAATGGTTTGATGAAGAAGATAACTCTCCCTCCTTTACCTATACTCCTAGCTAGCTGTACTGTCATGCTTCCTGGAGCTAGCAGTAAGTGGGAGGTAAATGGCTCTAATCCTATCCCTTCACTTAGCAGCAGCCGTTAAGAGATAGTGCTTATTGCTACCCTAGATGATTTCCGTGTCACATTTTCAAATTAGTGTGTGTGCGTGTGCATGTGTGGGTGTGTTTGTGTGTGCTTATTGCTTGGCTAGATGATTATCATATTAACATTGACATTCATGGTGTGTTTAGATTTTAATCAATATGGAGGATTAGTTAATGTATAAGGGTGTTACAGTCAGGGCTTAGTTAGTGTATAAATGGGGTTACAGTCAGGGTTTAGTTAATGTAATGGGGGTTACTGTCAGGGTTAAGTTAATGTATAAATGGGGTTACAGTCAGGGTTTAGTTCATGTAAATGGGGGGTTACAGTCAGGGTTTAGTTAATGTATAAATGGGGTTACAGTCAGGGATTAGTTCATGAAAGTGGGGGGTTACAGTCAGGGTTTAGTTAATGTATAAATGGGGTTACAGTCAGGGATTAGTTCATGAAAATGGGGGGTTACAGTCAGGGTTTAGTTAATGGGCAATCCACATCATATCCAGCGCAACACCAGTTTCTACATAAGTGAAAACAGCTTTCTACATTTTGTAGAAACAAATAGGAATTTAAAAAGTTCTACCCGATGACATGATCAAAAGTCAAAACATTGATTTCAAACACTAATATACTGAATCCAAATATAAACACAACTTAAATATAAACACAACTTGGAAAGTGTTGGTCCTACGTTTCATGAGCTGAAATAAAAGATCCCAGAAATGTTTCATATGCACGAAAAGCTTATTTACCTTATATCCCTGTTAGTGAACATTTCTCCTTTGCCAAGATAATCCATCCACCTGACAGGTGTGGCATAACAAAAAGCTGACAGCATGATCATTACATAGGTGCACCTTGTGCTGTGTACAATAAAAGGCCACTCTAAAATGTGCAGTTTTGTCACACAACACAATACCACAGATTTCTCAAGTTTTGAGGGAGGGTGCAATTGGCATGCTGACTGCAGGAATGTCCACCAGAGCTGTTGCCAGATAATTTAATATTAATTTCTCTACTATAAGCCACCTCCAACGTTGTTCTAGAGAATTTGGGAGTATGTCTAACTAGCCTCACACCCGCAGACACATGTATGGTGTCATGTGGGAGAGCAGTGTGTTGATGTTAACGTTGTGAACAGAGTGCCAAATGGTGGTGGTGGGTTTATGGAATGGACAGGCATAAGCTAAGGACAATGAACACAGTTGCATTTTATCTATGGCAATTTAAATGTACAGAGACACCGTGACGAGATCCTGAGGCTCATTGTCGTGTCATTCATCCTCTACCATCACCTCATGTTTCAGCATGATAATGCACGTCCCCATGTCACAAGGGATCTGTACACAATTCCTGGAAGCTGAAAATGTCCCCGTGCCATGGCCTGTATAATCACCAGACCTGTCACTAATTGAGGATGTTTGGGATGCTCTGGATTAATGTGTTTGGCAGCTAATATTTAGTAACTTCGCACAACCATTGAAGAGGAGTGGGACAACATTCCACAGGCTACAATTAACAGCCTGATCAAGTCTATGTGAAGGAGATGTGTTGAGCTGCACAAGGCAAATGGTGGTCAGACCAGATACTGACTGGTGTTCTGATCCACTACAAGAAACTCATGGCACGTATTTTAGGAAGATCATTGTTGTTTTGACAAAACCTTGTTATGTCACAGAGAAGCATTTTTTTAAGACCTTTCTTCTTTTTCCTTTTGACCACAGATCATAAAAAAAAAAACTGTTTTCACATGTGTCCTACACTGGAAGGGTGCTGGAGACAATGAACATTATGTTGAAAAGTGGAAGAATGGCCCTTTAATGTATAAAGAGGGTTACAGTGAGGACTTAGTGTATAAGGGGTGTTACAGTGAGGACTTAGTGTATAAGGGGTGTTACAGTGAGGACTTAGTTAGTGTATAAGGGGTGTTACAGTGAGGACTTAGTTAGTGTATAAGGGGGTTACAGTGAGGATTTAGTTCGTGTATAAAGGGGTTACAGTGAGGACTTAGTGTATAAGGGGTGTTACAGTGAGGACTTAGTTAGTGTATAAGGGGGGTTACGTTGAGGACATAGTTAGTGTATAAGGGGTGTTACAGTGAGGACTTAGTTTGTGTATAAGGGGTGTTACAATGAGGACTTAGTTAGTGTGTAAGGGGGGTTACAGTGAGGACTTAGTGTATAAGGGGGGTTACAGTGAGGACTTAGTGTATAAGGGGGTTACAGTGAGGACTTAGTTAGTGTATAAGGGTATTACAGTGAGGACTTAGTTAGTGTATAAAGAGGGTTACAGTGAGGACTTAGTTAGTGTATAAGGGTATTACAGTGAGGACTTAGTTAGTGTATAAGGGGTGTTACAGTGAGGACTTAGTTAGTGTATAAAGAGGGTTACAGTGAGGACTTAGTTAGTGTATAAGGGTATTACAGTGAGGACTTAGTTAGTGTATAAGGGGTGTTACAGTGAGGACTTAGTTAGTGTATAAGGGTATTACAGTGAGGACTTAGTTAGTGTATAAGGGGTGTTACAGTGAGGACTTAGTTAGTGTATAAGGGTATTACAGTGAGGACTTAGTTAGTGTATAAAGAGGGTTACAGTGAGGACTTAGTTAGTGTTTAAGGGTATTACAGTGAGGACTTAGTTAGTGTATAAGGGTATTACAGTGAGGACTTAGTTAGCGTATAAGGGGTGTTACAGTGAGGACTTAGTTAGCGTATAAGGGGTGTTACAGTGAGGACTTAGTTAGTGTATAAGGGTATTACAGTGAGGACTTAGTTAGTGTATAAGGGGTGTTACAGTGAGGACTTAGTTAGTGTATAAAGGAGTTACAGTGAGGACTTAGTGTATAAGGGGTGTTACAGTGAGGACTTAGTTAGTGTATAAAGAGGGTTACAGTGAGGACTTAGTTAGTGTATAAGGGGTATTACAGTGAGGACTTAGTTAGTGTATAAGGGGTGTTACAGTGAGGATTTAGTTAGTGTATAAGGGGTGTTACAGTGAGGACTTAGTTAGTGTATAAGGGGGTTACAGTGAGGACTTAGTTAGTGTATAAGGGGTGTTACAGTGAGGACTTAGTTAGTGTATAAGGGTATTACAGTGAGGACTTAGTTAGCGTATAAGGGGTGTTACAGTGAGGACTTAGTTAGCGTATAAGGGGTGTTACAGTGAGGACTTAGTTAGTGTATAAGGGTATTACAGTGAGGACTTAGTTAGTGTATAAGGGGTGTTACAGTGAGGACTTAGTTAGTGTATAAAGGAGTTACAGTGAGGACTTAGTGTATAAGGGTATTACAGTGAGGACTTAGTTAGTGTATAAAGAGGGTTACAGTGAGGACTTAGTTAGTGTATAAGGGGTATTACAGTGAGGACTTAGTTAGTGTATAAGGGGTGTTACAGTGAGGATTTAGTTAGTGTATAAGGGGTGTTACAGTGAGGACTTAGTTAGTGTATAAGGGTATTACAGTGAGGACTTAGTTAGCGTATAAGGGGTGTTACAGTGAGGACTTAGTTAGCGTATAAGGGGTGTTACAGTGAGGACTTAGTTAGTGTATAAGGGTATTACAGTGAGGACTTAGTTAGTGTATAAGGGGTGTTACAGTGAGGACTTAGTTAGTGTATAAAGGAGTTACAGTGAGGACTTAGTGTATAAGGGTATTACAGTGAGGACTTAGTTAGTGTATAAAGAGGGTTACAGTGAGGACTTAGTTAGTGTATAAGGGGTATTACAGTGAGGACTTAGTTAGTGTATAAGGGGTGTTACAGTGAGGATTTAGTTAGTGTATAAGGGGTGTTACAGTGAGGACTTAGTTAGTGTATAAGGGGTGTTACAGTGAGGACTTAGTTAGTGTATAAGGGGTGTTACAGTGAGGACTTAGTTAGTGTATAAGGGAGTTACAGTGAGGACTTAGTGAGTGTATAAGGGTATTACAGTGAGTACTTAGTTAGTGTATAAGGGGTATTACAGTGAGGACTTAGTTAGTGTATAAGGGGTGTTACAGTGAGGACTTAGTTAGTGTATAAGGGAGTTACAGTGAGGACTTAGTGAGTGTATAAGGGAGTTACAGTGAGGACTTAATGAGTGTATAAGGGTATTACAGTGAGGACTTAGTGAGTGTATAAAAGTTACTGGGGTTTGGAATGTGTTGCTGAAAGTGAGATTAAATTCACTTTATTTATCAAATGTAAACAAGGTCCAACCGAAATGTCACTTACATTTTATTCCAACCCCTTCGAAACCAGAATCCATCTATATTGAGCTGTCAACATCGAAAATTATAACAGGTGAAATTGGATAAATAAAACAAGACAGATAGAGAGAAAGAAGGGGACAGTGGGAGAGTGAGAGAAGGACACAGAGAGAGAGGGGGAGAGCGAGAGAGAGACAGTAGAACAGAGAGAGAGAGAGAGAGGACACAGAGAGAGAGAGGGGGACAGAGAGACAGAGAAGGACACAAAGAGAGAGGGGGAGAGCGAGAGAGAGACAGAAGAACAGAGAGAGAGAGAGAGAGAGGACACACAGAGAGAGAGGGGGACAGAGAGAGAGAGAAGGACACAAAGAGAGAGGGGGAGAGCGAGAGAGAGACAGAAGAACAGAGAGAGAGAGAGAGAGAGAGGACACAAAGAGAGAGGGGGAGAGCGAGAGAGAGACAGAAGAACAGAGAGAGAGAGAGAGAGGACACAGAGAGAGAGAGGGGACAGAGAGAGAGAGAGAGAGAGAGAGAAAGGACACACAGAGATAGAGAAAGAGAGAGAGAGAAGGACACACAGAGAGAAAGAGAAGGACACCGAGAGAGAGAGGGGGACAGAGAGATAATGTAAACAGCAACCTTGGGAAAATCCACTGCATTATCATTAACAGCAGATATTTTCTCAGTGGAAATGAAGGGATTTAGCAAATATCATTTTTTTTACCAAATTACTGTAAAACATACCAAGTATTGACCCTAACCGACAAACAAACAAAATAAAAAAAAGGCGAAATAGTGTTGATTTACAAAAAGCTTTTGACTCAGTGTGGCATGAGGGTCTACTATACAAATTGATGAAAAGTGGAGTTAGGGGAAAACATACGACATTATAAAATCCATGCACACAAACATCAACTGTGAAGTTAAAATGAGCAAAAAACACACATGTTGTGGTGAGGAAGGGATGCAGCTTTAGCCAAAACCCTCTTCAACATATATATGAACGACTTGGCGAGGGCACTAGAACAGTGTGCAATAACCGGATTTAACCTACTAGAAATTGAAGTCAAATGTTTGCTGATTGCAGATGATCTGGTTGTTCTGTCACCGACCAAGGAGGGCCTACAGCAGAAACTAGATCTGTCACCAACCAAGGAGGGACTACAACAGCACCTAGATCTGTCACCAACCAAGGAGGGTCTACAGCAGAAGCTCAATCTGTCACCAACCAAGGAGGGCCTACAGCAGCACCTAGATCTGTCACCAACCACGGAGGGCCTACAACAGCACCTAGATCTGTCACCAACCAAGGAGGGCCTACAGCAGAAGCTAGATCTGTCACCAACCAAGAAGGGCCTACAACAGCACCTGGATCTGTCACCAACCAAGGAGGGCTTACAACAGCACCTAGATCTGTCACCAACCAAGGAGGGCCTGCAGCAGCACCTAGATCTGTCACCAACCAAGGAGGGCCTACAGCAGCACCTAGATCTGTCACCAACCAAGGAGGGCCTACAACAGCACCTTGATCTGTCACCAACCAAGGAGGGTCTACAGCAGAAGTTAGATCTGTCACCAACCAAGGAGGGCCTACAGCAGCACCTAGATCTGTCACCAACCAAGGAGGGACTACAACAGCACCTAGATCTGTCACCAACCAAGAAGGGCCTACAGCAGAAGCTAGATCTGTCACCAACCAAGGAGGGCCTACAGCAGCACCTAGATCTGTCACCAACCAAAGAGGGCCTACAACAGCACCTAGATCTGTCACCAACCAAGGAGGGCCTACAACAGCACCTTGATCTGTCACCAACCAACGGAGGGCCTACAACAGCACCTAGATCTGTCACCAACCAAGGAGGGCGTACAGCAGCACCTAGATCTGTCTCCAACCAAGGAGGGCCTACAGCAGCACCTAGATCTACACCAACCAAGGAGGGCCTACAACAGCACCTAGATCTGTCACCAACCAAGGAGGGCCTAAAACAGCACCTAGATCTGTCACCAACCAAGGAGGGCCTACAACAGCACCTAGATCTGTCACCAACCAAGGAGGGCCTACAACAGCACCTAGATCTGTCACCAACCAAGGAGGGCCTACAACAGCCCCTAGGTCTGTCACCAACCAAGGAGGGCCTACAGCAGCACCTAGATCTGTCACCAACCAAGGAGGGCCTAAAACAGCACCTAGATCTGTCACCAACCAAGGAGGGCTTACAGAGGCACCTAGAGCGCCAGGACCACAAATGTAGACTCCTTTGCCTTAGAGCGGTGATGGCCTTAACATCAGTGCTTCAGGTAACTTCCACAAAGATGTGAACAATCTGTGAGACAAGGCAAGAAGGGCCTTCCACGCCATCAAAGGAACATAAAATTTGACATTCCAATGAGGATCTGGCTAAAAATACTTGAATCATTTGTAGAACCCATTGCCAACTCACCAACCAAGAAATTACAAAATGGGAAAAACACCAAATTGAGACTCTGCATGCAGAATTCTGCAAAGATATCCCCCGTGTACAACGTAGAACACCAAATACTGCATGCAGAGCAGAATTAGACTGATACCCATCAATTATCAAAATCCAGAAAGAGACGTTAAATTCTACAACCACCTAAATGGAAGTGATTCCCAAACCTTACATAACAAAGTCATCACCTACAGAGAGATGCACCTGGAGAAGAGTCCCCTAAGCAAGCTGGTCCTAGGGCTCTGTTCACAAACACAAACACACCCCACAGAGCCCCAGGACAGCAACACAATTAGACGTAAGCAAATCATGAGAAAACAAAAAATATTATTACTTGACACTTTGGATAGAAATTACCAAAAAAACAGAGCAAACTTGAATGCTATTTGGCCCTGAACAGAGAGTACACAGTGGCAGAATACCTGACCACTGTGACAGACCCAAAATTAAGGAAATCTTTGACTATGTACAGACTCAGTGAGCATAGCCTTGCTATTGAGAGAGGCCGCCGTAGGCAGACCTGGCTCTCAAGAGAAGACAGGCTATGTGCATACTGCCCACAAAATGAGGTGGAAACTGAGCTGCACTTCCTAACCTCCTGCCAAATGTATGACCATATTAGAGACACATATTTCCTTCAGATTACACAGATCAACAGACATTTCCAAAACAAACCCAAGTTTGATAAACTCCCATATCTACTGGGTGAAATACCACAGTGTGCCATCACAGCAGCAAGATTTGTGACCTGTTGCCCAAGAAAAGGCCAACCAGTGAAGAACAAACACCATTGTAAATAGAACCCCTATTTATGTTGATTTTCCCTTTTGTACTTTAACTATTTGCACATCGTTACAAGACTGTATATATACATAATATGACATTTGAAATGTCTCAATTCATTTGGGACTTCTGTGAGTGTAATACACTCTCAACGTCAACAGTGAAGAGACACCTCTGGGATGCTGGCCTTCTGGCAGAGTCGGAAAGAAAAAGATGCAACAATAAATCCATAGCACAGTACAAGGAAATATTTCTAAATGCATAGCTGTTTATGAACTCTTCAAAATTGACAATTTAATTCACACAGTAATATTAATTTCGTCGATTCAAGTTTCATCAGTCTTCATTCACATGTCCTGGTGACAGTGACCTGAAAAGGTCCGTGGGAACGTCTCTTCCTAGAGACCGATAAGGTGGGTTTGAACCCCGTGGTGGCCCACAGATGGCCAGTCATTCAAACAATGCCATAGTTCGTGATTGAGTCATCACACTGGGTCTTGGCGCCAGCAGGTCGCTAGACTGCATCACTGGCCTTCATCATCGTTCACATTTGTTCACTCTCTTTATTTTTGACCGTGTGTGCGTGTGTGTGTGTGTGTGTGTGTGTGTGTGTGTGTGTGTGTGTGTGTGTGTGCGTGCGTGTGACATAAGTCATTATTATGGCTGTGATAAACCACACCACAGAGCCCAGCCGTCAAGCTGTTATAGCTGCACTCTCTCTGATACCAGCATGGCTGCAACAGTGCTGCTGCTGGCAGGACGTTCTGCTCTGGCAATATGTTCCCCTCTTAGTTAGTGGAATATGGAGCCTAATAGTTCAGCGTGGGGAGGACGAATCCCAGAAGTCAATAAGCTTTACTGGCATGGCTAGCAAATAAACACACTGCAGTCTGTCTCTCTCTCCCCTCTCTGTCTCTCTATTCCCCCTCTGTCTCTCTATTCCCCCTCTGTCTCTCTATTCCCCCTCTGTCTCTCTATACACCCTCTGTCTGTCTGTTCCCCCTCTGTCTCGCTATTCCCCCTCTGTCTCTCTATCACCCCTCTATCTCTATCTCACTCTCTCTCTAATCTCCCCCCTCTGTCTCTCTATTCCCCCTCTGTCTCCCTATTCCCCCTCTGTCTCCCTATTCCCCCTCTGTCTCCCTATTCCCCCTCTGTCTCCCTATTCCCCCTCTGTCTCCCTATTCCCCCTCTGTCTCTCTATTCCCCCTCTGTCTCGCTATTCCCCCTCTGTCTCGCTATTCCCCCTCTGTCTCTCTATCACCCCTCTATCTCTATCTCACTCTCTCTCTAATCTCCCCCTCTGTCTCTCTATTCCCCCTCTGTCTCCCTATTCCCCCTCTGTCTCCCTATTCCCCCTCTGTCTCCCTATTCCCCCTCTGTCTCCCTATTCCCCCTCTGTCTCCCTATTCCCCCTCTGTCTCCCTATTCCCCCTCTGTCTCCCTATTCCCCCTCTGTCTCTCTATCACCCCTCTATCTCTATCTCACTCTCTCTCTAATCTCCCCCTCTGTCTCTCTATTCCCCCTCTGTCTCCCTATTCCCCCTCTGTCTCCCTATTCCCCCTCTGTCTCCCTATTCCCCCTCTGTCTCCCTATTCCCCCTCTGTCTCGCTATTCCCCCTCTGTCTCGCTATTCCCCCTCTGTCTCGCTATTCCCCCTCTGTCTCGCTATTCCCCCTCTGTCTCTCTATACACCCTCTGTCTCTCTATACACCTTCTGTCTCTCTCTCACTCTCTCTAATCGTCCTCCTCTGTCTCTCTAATCTTCCCCCTCTGTCTCTCTATTCCCCCTCTGTCTCTCTATCCCCCCTCTGTCTCTCCTCTCACTCTCTCTCTAATCCCCCCCCTCTGTATCTCTCTCTTTCTCTCCAACTCCTATCTATTTTTCTCTGGAGACCAATCTATGTCTCTGACACATTCTAGAAGGAGCCCAGAGCTAGCGTAGCGAGGGACAGACTCTTTCCATTTCAAGTTAGAGCAGTCTTAAATGACTCAGTACTGGAATCCTCTAAACGCTTCATTATTCATTCCCCCTTGTCCAATAACACAGTTTTCTGTTGTAAAGACAAGACCAGAGAAATTACAATCAAATCTGGGGAAACATTCTCCTCTAGTGTCCTAATCAAAGCTACCCGGTTAGAAAATAAGAGTTTAGTGGAACAGCGGGAAGCATTTCCTGATAGGTTCTCTTTATTCCTGGAACATTCTGATATTCTCTCTCTGAACAGCCAATTAGAGACATATTTGAGGAAAAAGAGAAAGGTTAACATAAACTAGCTGCCTCTGTCAGTCTACACCTCTCTCTATCTCGCTCTACTCCCCTGGCAGAGGAGAGGGGAGATGGGCCTAAACATGTGTGGTCCACAAGCCTCTCTTGGCCGTGACAGTGCCCCACCCCCACCCCTTCACCCCCCCACCTCTCTGCCAACTGTGCCAGGCTGTGTTAACCCTGCCTATTACAGGGGATGCTGATCAATCAGAGATTACAGGGGATGCTGATCAACAGGCTCTTCAGAGTGAATTATGCTTACCAGATTAGACCCTATAAGACTCCTTCAAATGAGGTGGGAAGTGCCCAGCATCAGCGAAATTGCAACCTATTCCCTATACAGTGCACTAACTAGGGAGCCATTTGTGCTGCGTGCGATTACTCCGCTAGATAAAGGTGATATTTAAGTAGTGGTGAATCTTGTCACTGCAACACATACACGTCACTATGAATACATTACATTACACACAGATTGTAGACATTATTTTCCTAACAAAATCTGCCACTTACCTAAACACGGAGCAGAAATGTGCTGAAATCAATTTCACGGTGTCAGAGTTGTTAGCAGGTGGTGGAGACAGAGATGTTAGCAGGTGGTGGAGACAGAGACGTTAACAGGCGGTGGAGACAGAGACGTTAGCATGCGGTAGAGACAGAGATGTTAACAGGTGGTGGAGACAGAGATGTTAACAGGCGGTGGAGACAGAGATGTTAACAGGCGGTGGAGACAGAGATGTTAACAGGCGGTGGAGACAGAGATGTTAGCAGGTGGTGGAGACAGAGACGTTAGGAGATGGTGGAGACAGAGACGTTAGTAGGTGGTGGAGACAGAGATGTTAGCAGGTGGTGGAGGCAGAGACGGTAACAGACGGTGGAGACAGAGATGTTAGCAGGCAGTGGAGACAGAGATGTTAGCAGGTGGTGGAGACAGAGATGTTAGCAGGTGGTGGAGTTAGAGATGTTAGCAGGTGGTGGAGGCAGAGACGGTAACAGGCGGTGGAGACAGAGATGTTAGCAGGCGGTGGAGACAGAGATGTTAGCAGGTGGTGGAGACAGAGATGTTAGCAGGTGGTGGAGGCAGAGACGGTAACAGGCGGTGGAGACAGAGATGTTAGCAGGCGGTGAAGACAGAGATGTTAGCAGGTGGTGGAGACACAGACGTTAGCAGGTGGTGGAGACAGAGATGTTAGCAGGCGGTGGAGACAGAGATGTTAGCAGGTGGTGGAGACAGAGATGTTAGCAGGTGGTGGAGGCAGAGACGGTAACAGGCGGTGGAGACAGAGATGTTAGCAGGCGGTGAAGACAGAGATGTTAGCAGGTGGTGGAGACACAGACGTTAGCAGGCGGTGGAGACAGAGATGTTAGCAGGCGGTGAAGACAGAGATGTTAGCAGGCGGTGAAGACAGAGATGTTAGCAGGTGGTGGAGACAGAGACGTTAGGAGATGGTGGAGACAGAGACGTTAGTAGGTGGTGGAGACAGATGTTAGCAGGTGGTGGAGTCAGAGATGTTAGCAGGTGGTGGAGGCAGAGACGGTAATAGGCGGTGGAGACAGAGATGTTAGCCGGTGGTGGAGACAGAGATGTTAGCAGGTGGTGGAGGCAGAGACGGTAACAGGCGGTGGAGACAGAGATGTTAGCAGGCGGTGAAGACAGAGATGTTAGCAGGTGGGTGGAGACACAGACGTTAGCAGGCGTTGGAGACAGAGATGTTAGAGACGTTAGCAGGCGGTGGAGACAAAGATGTTAGCAGGCGGTGGAGTTAGAGACGTTAGCAGGCGGTGAAGACAGAGACGTTAGCAGGCGGTGGAGGCAGAGATGTTAACAGGCGGTGGAGACAGAGATGTTAGCAGGCGGTGGAGGCAGAGATGTTAACAGGCGGTGGAGACAGAGATGTTAGCAGGCGGTGGAGTTAGAGATGTTAGCAGGCGGTGGAGTTAGAGACGTTAACAGGCGGTAGAGACAGACACGTTAGCAGGCGGTGGAGACAGAGACGTTAACAGGCGGTGGAGACAGAGACGTTAGCAGGCGGTGGAGTTAGAGATGTTAACAGGCGGTAGAGACAGACACGTTAGCAGGCGGTGGAGTTAGAGATGTTAGCAGGCGGTAGAGGCAGAGATGTTAGCAGGCGGTGGAGGCAGAGACGTTAACAGGCGGTGGAGACAGAGATGTTAACAGGCGGTGGAGACAGATGTTAGCAGGCGGTGGAGGCAGAGATGTTAACAGGCGGTGGAGACAGAGATGTTAACAGGCGGTGGAGACAGAGATGTTAACAGGCGGTGGAGACAGAGACGTTAGCAGGTGGTGGAGACAGAGACGTTAGCAGGTGGTGGAGGCAGAGACGTTAACAGGCGGTGATGACAGAGATGTTAGCAGGCGGTGGAGGCAGAGACGTTAACAGGCGGTGGAGACAGAGACGTTAGCAGGTGGTGGAGACAGAGATGTTAGCAGGTGGTGGAGGCAGAGACGTTAACAGGCGGTGGAGACAGAGACGTTAGCAGGTGGTGGAGACAGAGATGTTAGCAGGTGGTGGAGGCAGAGACGTTAACAGGCGGTGGAGACAGAGATGTTAACAGGCGGTGGAGACAGAGATGTTAGCAGGCGGTGGAGGCAGAGACGTTAACAGGCGGTGGAGACAGAGACGTTAGCAGGTGGTGGAGACAGAGATGTTAGCAGGTGGTGGAGGCAGAGACGGTAACATGCGGTGGAGACAGAGATGTTAGCAGGCGGTGGAGACAGAGACGTTAGCAGGTGGTGGAGACAGAGATGTTAGCCGGTGGTGGAGACAGAGACGTTAGCAGGTGGTGGAGACAGAGATGTTAGCAGGTGGTGGAGTCAGAGATGTTAGCAGGTGGTGGAGGCAGAGACAGTAACAGGCGGTGGAGACAGAGACGTTAGCAGGTGGTGGAGACAGAGATGTTAGCAGGTGGTGGAGACAGAGATGTTAGCAGGTGGTGGAGACAGAGATGTTAGCAGGTGGTGGAGGCAGAGATGTTAGCAGGTGGTGGAGGCAGAGACGTTAACAGGCGGTGGAGTCAGAGATGTTAGCAGGTGGTGGAGTCAGAGATGTTAGCAGGTGGTGGAGTCAGATGTTAGCAGGTGGTGTAGACACAGACGTTAGCAGGCGGTGGAGACAGAGATGTTAGCAGGTGGTGGAGACAGAGATGTTAGCAGGTGGTGGAGGCAGAGACGGTAACAGGCGGTGGAGACAGAGATGTTAGCAGGCGGTGAAGACAGAGATGTTAGCAGGTGGTGGAGACAGAGTTGTTAGCAGGTGGTGGAGACACAGACGTTAGCAGGCGGTGGAGACAGAGATGTTAGCAGGCGGTGAAGACAGAGATGTTAGCAGGTGGTGGAGACAGAGATGTTAGTAGGTGGTGGAGACAGAGATGTTAGCAGGTGGTGGAGGCAGAGACGTTAACAGGCGGTGGAGACAGAGATGTTAGCAGGCGGTGAAGACAGAGATGTTAGCAGGTGGTGGAGGCAGAGACGTTAGCAGGCGGTGAAGACAGAGATGTTAGCAGGTGGTGGAGACACAGACGTTAGCAGGCGGTGGAGACAGAGATGTTAGCAGGCGATGGAGGCAGAGACGTTAGCAGGCGGTGAAGACAGAGATGTTAGCAGGTGGTGGAGACACAGACGTTAGCAGGCGGTGGAGACAGAGATGTTAGCAGGTGGTGGAGGCAGAGACGGTAACAGGCGGTGGAGACAGAGATGTTAGCAGGCGGTGGAGACAGAGATGTTAGCAGGCGGTGGAGACAGAGATGTTAGCAGGTGCTGGAGGAAGGCATTTGAAGGGAGTGAGAGAGTTGGTCAATCTACTGACAGCATGTGAGAAATGTATTACCAGCCATTAACCCACTGAACAGGTCCATATGGGCCTGTGGCTGGTTCCACACAAACGCAGGACATTATTGCAGTACTGCTAGAAAGAGGCAAGCTTCCAGCTATCGTAGTGGGCTTTAGGACATTCTAGAACTCTGGAATGGAACCAATAAAATTGAATGACAGAATCTAAATGTGATATTCTCTGATATCAAGAGGCTGTGTTCACAGTGGTATAGGTACTGTCTGATATCAAGAGGCTGTGTTCACAGTGGTATAGGTACTGTCTTATAAGAGGAGGCTGTGTTCACAGTGGTATAGGTACTGTCTGATATGAAGAGGCTGTCTTCACAGTGGTATAGGTACTGTCTGATATCTGGAGGCTGTGTTCACAGTGTTATAGGTACTGTCTGATATGAAGAGGCTGTCTTCACAGTGGTATAGGTACTGTCTGATATCTGGAGGCTGTGTTCACAGTGGTATAGGTACTGTCTGATATGAAGAGGCTGTGTTCACAGTGGTATAGGTACTGTCTGATATCTGGAGGCTGTGTTCAGTGTTATAGGTACTGTCTGATATGAAGAGGCTGTGTTCACAGTGGTATAGGTACTGTCTGATATCAAGAGGCTGTGTTCACAGTGTTATAGGTACTGTCTGATATGAAGAGGCTGTGTTCACAGTGGTATAGGTACTGTCTGATATCTGGAGGCTGTGTTCACAGTGTTATAGGTACTGTCTGATATGAAGAGGCTGTGTTCACAGTGGTATAGGTACTGTCTGATATCAAGAGGCTGTGTTCACAGTGGTATAGGTACTGTCTGATATGAAGAGGCTGTGTTCACAGTGGTATAGGTACTGTCTGATATGAAGAGGCTGTGTTCACAGTGGTATAGGTACTGTCTGATATGAAGAGGCTGTGTTCACAGTGGTATAGGTACTGTCTGATATCAAGAGGCTGTGTTCACAGTGGTATAGGTACTGTCTGATATCTGGAGGCTGTGTTCACAGTGGTATAGGTACTGTCTGATATCTGGAGGCTGTGTTCACAGTGGTATAGGTACTGTCTGATATCTGGAGGCTGTGTTCACAGTGGTATAGGTACTGTCTGATATCTGGAGGCTGTGTTCACAGTGGTATAGGTAATGTCTGATATCTGGAGGCTGTGTTCACAGTGGTATAGGTACTGTCTGATATCTGGAGGCTGTGTTCACAGTGGTATAGGTACTGTCTGATATCTGGAGGCTGTGTTCACAGTGGTATAGGTACTGTCTGATATCAAGAGGCTGTCTTCACAGTGGTATAGGTACTGTCTGATATCTGATGTGCACAGTGGTATAGGTACTGTCTGATATGAAGAGGCTGTGTTCACAGTGGTATAGGTACTGTCTGATATCTGGAGGCTGTGTTCAGTGGTATAGGTACTGTATGATATGAAGAGGCTGTGTTCACAGTGTTATAGGTACTGTCTTATATGAAGAGGCTGTGTTCACAGTGGTATAGGTACTGTCTTATAAGAGGAGGCTGTGTTCACAGTGGTATAGGTACTGTCTGATATCTGGAGGCTGTGTTCACAGTGGTATAGGTACTGTCTTATAAGAGGAGGCTGTGTTCACAGTGGTATAGGTACTGTCTGATATCTGGAGGCTGTGTTCACAGTGTTATAGGTACTGTCTGATATGAAGAGGCTGTGTTCACAGTGGTATAGGTACTGTCTGATATCTGGAGGCTGTGTTCACAGTGGTATAGGTACTGTCTGATATGAAGAGGCTGTCTTCACAGTGGTATAGGTACTGTCTGATATCTGGAGGCTGTGTTCACAGTGTTATAGGTACTGTCTGATATCTGGAGGCTGTCTTCACAGTGGTATAGGTACTGTCTGATATGAAGAGGCTGTGTTCACAGTGGTATAGGTACTGTCTTATAAGAGGAGGCTGTGTTCACAGTGGTATAGGTACTGTCTGATATCTGGAGGCTGTGTTCACAGTGGTATAGGTACTGTCTGATATGAAGAGGCTGTGTTCACAGTGGTATAGGTACTGTCTGATATGAAGAGGCTGTGTTCACAGTGGTATAGGTACTGTCTGATATCTGGAGGCTGTGTTCACAGTGGTATAGGTACTGTCTGATATCTGGAGGCTGTGTTCACAGTGGTATAGGTACTGTCTGATATGAAGAGGCTGTGTTCACAGTGGTATAGGTACTGTCTGATATCTGGAGGCTGTGTTCACAGTGGTATAGGTACTGTCTGATATCTGGAGGCTGTGTTCACAGTGGTATAGGTACTGTCTGATATGAAGAGGCTGTGTTCACAGTGGTATAGGTACTGTCTGATATCTGGAGGCTGTGTTCACAGTGTTATAGGTACTGTCTGATATGAAGAGGCTGTGTTCACAGTGGTATAGGTACTGTCTGATATGAAGAGGCTGTGTTCACAGTGGTATAGGTACTGTCTGATATCTGGAGGCTGTGTTCACAGTGTTATAGGTACTGTCTGATATCTGGAGGCTGTGTTCACAGTGGTATAGGTACTGTCTTATAAGAGGAGGCTGTGTTCACAGTGGTATAGGTACTGTCTGATATCTGGAGGCTGTGTTCACAGTGTTATAGGTACTGTCTGATATGAAGAGGCTGTGTTCACAGTGGTATAGGTACTGTCTGATATCTGGAGGCTGTGTTCACAGTGTTATAGGTACTGTCTGATATGAAGAGGCTGTCTTCACAGTGGTATAGGTACTGTCTGATATGAAGAGGCTGTCTTCACAGTGGTATAGGTACTGTCTGATATGAAGAGGCTGTCTTCACAGTGGTATAGGTACTGTCTACAGATTATTAGCACTATGGCTTCACCGCAAAACAATCTGGAGTGGAAAAACGCTGCATCGCAATCATGACAAAAGCCTGAGCAGAACCTCAGTGGATAATAAAATTAGGTAGTAGTGGAGTTTGAGCTGCAGCGTCTCCTCTCCTCTCCTCTCCTCTCCTCTCCTCTCCTCTCCTCTCCTCTCCTCTCCTCTCCTCTCCTCTCCTCTCCTCATTCAGCCTTCTTTACTTGAATGAAAAGCGTATAGTTTATAGAAGATTGTTGGATTTCCCCAGACCCTGTTACTACCATGTAATGTTGTGGTGTTTTCCTTAACCAGCCTAACATACTGTATGTGCCACAGCACACATTAAGTTCTAGGTAAAACACATTATGTTATTTATTTACGTCATTATTTCTAGCAGACTAACCAACGTGAAAGATAGCCTGGATTCCTCCCTGTGTCAGTATTCTCAGATAGCCTGGATTCCTCCCTGTGTCATTATTCTCAGATAGCCTGGATTCCTCCCTGTGTCATTGTTCTCAGAGTCTGGATTCCTCCCTGTGTCATTGTTCTCAGATAGCCTGGACCCCTCCCTGTGTCATTGTTCTCAGATAGCTTGGATCCCTCCCTGTGTCATTGTTCTCAGATAGCCTGGACCCCTCCCTGTGTCATTGTTCTCAGATAGCCTGGACCCCTCCGTGTCATTGTTCTCAGATAGCCTGGATCCCTCCCTGTGTAATTGTTCTCAGATAGCCTGGATCCCTCCCCGTGTCATTGTTCTCAGATAGCCTGGACCCCTCCCCGTGTCATTGTTCTCAGATAGCCTGGACCCCTCCCCGTGTCATTGTTCTCAGATAGCCTGGATCCCTCCCTGTGTCATTGTTCTCAGATAGCCTGGACCCATCCCCGTGTCTCACGCCGCTTTCAGCCACCCAAATGGATCCCATCTCCTGGGCTCCCTGACAAATGTCACTTTTATTGCTCTCACCCTCCAAATTGCCATTCACTAAATGGCGATTGAACCCGAAAGTGTTTCACATCGTCTGACGGGCTAGGTGATCCATCTGCACCCCTCCACTTTTCTCTTCATATTGGGGGATTAGGTGATGTTTTCCGGTTTAAAACTGAAATGGGTTCGCTGAGGACAGGGACAGTCTCGCAAATGTAGACAGATAGAGAGAGAGTACATGGGGAGAGTGGGAGAAGGCAAAGGGGGACACAGAGAAAGGGAGGGAGAGGACAGAGGTGAACACACACACAGAGAGAGAGAGAGAGAGGGAGAGAGAGAGAGAGGTGAACACATACAGAGAGATTTGAGATACTTCAAAGTAGCCTTGACAGCTTTGCACACTCTTGGCATTCTCTCAACCATTTTCTTGAGGTAGTCACCGGGAATGCATTCTACTTAACAGGTATGCCTTGTTAAAAGTTAATTTATGGATTTTTTTGTCCATCTTAATGCGTGTGAGCGACTTTGTTGTGTTGTGACAAAGTAGGGGTGGTATACAGAAAATAGCTCTATTTGGTAAAAGACCAAGTCCATTTTATGGCAAGAACATCTCAAATGTGCAAAGACAAATTACAGTCCATCATTACTTTAACACATGGAGGTCAGTCAAATGGAAAATGTCATGAACTTTGAAAGTTTCTTGAAGTGCAACCGCTAAAACTATCAAGCACTATGATGAAACTGGCAGGAAAGGAAGACCCAGAGTTCCCTCTACTGCAGAGGATAAAGTCATTAGAGTTACCAGCCTCAGAAATTGCCACATAAATAAATGCTTCACAGAGTTCAAGTAACAGACACATCTCACCATCAACTGTTCAGAAGAGACTGTGTGAATCAGGCCTTCATTGACAAATTGCTGCAAAGAATCCACGACTAAAGGACACCAATAATAAGAAGATACTTGCTTAGGGCCAAGCAACACGTGCAATGGACATTAGACTGGTGGAAATCTGTCCTTTGGTCTGATGAGTACAAATTTGAGATTTTTTAGTTCCAACCGCCGTGTCTTTGTGAGACACAGAGTAGATGAACAGATGGTCTCTGCACATGTGGTTCCCACTGTGAAGCATGGAGGAGGAGGTGTGATGTTGCTGTTGTTGTGTGGTGGTGCTTTGCTGGTGACACAGTCAGTGATTTAGTTTGAATTCAAGGCACACTTAACCAGCATGGCTACCATAGCACTCTGCAGCGAAACACCATCCCATCTGGTTTGCGCTTTGTGAGACTATAATTTGTGTTTCAAATGGACTAAACACCTCCAGGCTGTGTAAGGGCTATTTGACCAAGAAGGAGAGTGATGGAGTGGAGCATCAGATGACCTTGCATCACAATCACCCAACCTCAACCCAATTGAGATGTTTGGGACCGCAGAACGAAGGAAAAGCAGCCAACAAGTGCTCAGCAATGTGGGAACTCCTTCAAGACTGTTGGGAAAGCATTCCAGGTGAAGCTGGTTGAGAGAATGCCAAGAGGGTGCAAAGCTGTAAGCAAGGCAAAGGGTGGCTACTTTGAAGAATTTCAAATATAATATACATTTAGATTTATGATTAACACTTTTCTGGTTACTACATGATTCCAATTGTGTTATTTCATTTTATTTCATCTGATGTCTTCACTATTATTCTACAATGTAGAAAATATTAAAAATAAAGAAAAACCCTTGAATGA
This sequence comes from Oncorhynchus masou masou, assembly GCF_036934945.1. Classification (NCBI taxonomy): domain Eukaryota; kingdom Metazoa; phylum Chordata; class Actinopteri; order Salmoniformes; family Salmonidae; genus Oncorhynchus; species Oncorhynchus masou. The sequence goes on from NC_088243.1 coordinate 83,986,590, forward strand.
GTGGGTGTGTCCAAAGTTTTGACAGGTACTGGAGGTGTATATACAGTATATATATATCTATATATATATAGCGAGAGAGAGAGAGAAGCTAAAATTACATTAAATCTTTTCACAAATAGTTTCATATTTAAATATTTAAAATGCAACAACAATTCCATGTGAATATGATAACTAGAACATGTAGACTTTACAAGATACAATTTAAGTGACCATACTCTCTTTTATTGTTTATTTCTCTTTTGTATATTATCTACCTCACTTGCTTTGGCAATGTTAACACATGTTTCCCATGCCAATAAAGCCCCTTGAAATGAATTGAATGGAGAGAGAGAGAGAGAGAGAGAGAGACAGAGACAGAGACAGAGAGAGACAGAGAGAGACAGAGAGAGACAGAGAGAGACAGAGAGAGACAGAGAGAGAGACAGAGAGAGAGACAGAGAGAGACAGAGAGAGAGACAGAGAGAGACACAGAGAGACAGAGACAGAGAGAGAGAGAGAGAGTGCTCTGTTCTATATTTTACTCTTATTATTATCTATCCTGATGCCTAGTCATTTTACCCTGTCTTCGTGTACATATTGTCGTATCTGAATGTGATAAAAATGATATGACATGCTATTTTATCAAATCGACTACCTAACGTTTAATTGATTACGTGATTGAATTAAACCATGCAACAATTAAACCATTAATAACTGGGGCACGACAGAAGCAGTAATTTATATAGAGCGGTTATATCCCGAATCCACTCTCTTAAAGATCTGAAGATCTTTTATTTCAATAGCAGTCAATTATTAATCGTCACCTCGATCGGTCTCATTCTGACTGTCGTAAGTACTTGGTTATCTGCACGAACCCTAGCTAATGAGTTGATTCAGCAATACACAAATTGGCTTAATGATTTATTTACTAAATATCTAAATATCACAAAGAATGACATATATATACACAGGATAGATCACACATCGATTACTATTCATGTCATGAAAAGCCCCTAGTGGACTAACCCGATATGACGGCTGGTTACACAAAGGAAAGGGGGTTGGGTTTGAATGAAAGAGCGGGAAGACTGAGGGACAAAGGCATTGGGTCTCTATCGGACCTTGAGAAGCTATGCTACCATAAATACAGAATCTTATGCATCGTAATTACCGCCCATTCGGAAAAGGAAAACACAAGATATATATTTTTATTCTGAGCTGCGCTTCGATAGATGGGTCGAAGATGGAAGACTGGTTTTCCCAGCAGAGATTGCCATTGTCCTTTGAATAAGTTGAGAAAGGGAAATATTGGTCAGTATGGTCAGTATGGTCAGGGCGTGAGTTGGGGTGGGCAGTCTGTTTGTTTCGTCTTTATTTAGTATGGTCAGGGCGTGAGTTGGGGTGGGCAGTCTGTTTGTTTTGTCTTTATTTAGTATGGTCAGGGCGTGAGTTGGGGTGGGCAGTCTGTTTGTTTCGTCTTTATTTAGTATGGTCAGGGCGTGAGTTGGGGTGGGCAGTCTGTTTGTTTCGTCTTTATTTAGTATGGTCAGGGCGTGAGTTGGGGTGGGCAGTCTGTTTGTTTCGTCTTTATTTAGTATGGTCAGGGCGTGAGTTGGGGTGGGCAGTCTGTTTGTTTTGTCTTTATTTAGTATGGTCAGGGCGTGAGTTGGGGTGGGCAGTCTGTTTGTTTCGTCTTTATTTAGTATGGTCAGGGCGTGAGTTGGGGTGGGCAGTCTGTGTGTTTTGTCTTTATTTAGTATGGTGAGGGCGTGAGTTGGGGGGCAGTCTGTTTGTTTCGTCTTTATTTAGTATGGTCAGGGTGTGAGTTGGGGTGGGCAGTCTGTTTGTTTTGTCTTTATTTAGTATGGTCAGGGCGTGAGTTGGGGTGGGCAGTCTGTTTGTTTCGTCTTTATTTAGTATGGTCAGGGCGTGAGTTGGGGTGGGCAGTCTGTTTGTTTTGTCTTTATTTAGTATGGTCAGGGCGTGAGTTGGGGTGGGCAGTCTGTTTGTTTTGTCTTTATTTAGTATGGTCAGGGCGTGAGTTGGGGTGGGCAGTCTGTTTGTTTTGTCTTTATTTAGTATGGTCAGGGCGTGAGTTGGGGTGGGCAGTCTGTTTGTTTCGTCTTTATTTAGTATGGTCAGGGCGTGAGTTGGGGTGGGCAGTCTGTGTGTTTTGTCTTTATTTAGTATGGTCAGGGCGTGAGTTGGGGGGCAGTCTGTTTGTTTCGTCTTTATTTAGTATGGTCAGGGTGTGAGTTGGGGTGGGCAGTCTGTTTGTTTTGTCTTTATTTAGTATGGTCAGGGCGTGAGTTGGGGTGAACAGTCTGTTTGTTTTGTCTTTATTTAGTATGGTCAGGGCGTGAGTTGGGGTGGGCAGTCTGTTTGTTTCGTCTTTATTTAGTATGGTCAGGGCGTGAGTTGGGGTGGGCAGTCTGTTTGTTTTGTCTTTATTTAGTATGGTCAGGGCGTGAGTTGGGGGGCAGTCTGTTTGTTTCGTCTTTATTTAGTATGGTCAGGGCGTGAGTTGGGGTGGGCAGTCTGTGTGTTTCGTCTTTATTTAGTATGGTCAGGGCGTGAGTTGGGGTGGGCAGTCTGTTTGTTTCGTCTTTATTTAGTATGGTCAGGGCGTGAGTTGGGGGGCAGTCTATGTTTGTTTGTTCTATATTTTGGGTATTTCTATGTTCGGCCTAGTAAGGTTCTCAATCAGAGGCAGGTGTCATTAGTTGTCTCTGATTGAGAATCATACTTAGGTAGCCTGGGTTTCACTGTGTGTTTGTGGGTGATTGTTCCTGTCTCTGTGTCTGCACCAGATAGGACGGTTTGGGGTTTTCACATTTCTTGTTTTTGTAAGTTTGTTCATGTGAAGTGATTTATTAAAACATGAATCAAAGTAACCACGCTGCCCTTTGGTCCGCCTCTCCGTCAATGGAAGAAATCCCTTACACTGATCTGGTACTGGTACTCCCTGTATATAGCTCCACATTGATCTGGTACTAGTACTCCCTGTATATAGCTCCACATTGATCTGGTACTGGTACTCCCTGTATATAGCTCCACATTGATCTGGTACTGGTACTCCCTGTATATAGCTCCACATTGATCTGGTACTGGTACTCCCTGTATATAGTAGCACATTGATCTGGTACTGGTACTCCCTGTATATAGCTCCATATTGATCTGGTACTCCCTGTATATAGCTCCACATTGATCTGGTACTGGTACTCCCTGTATATAGCTCCACATTGATCTGGTACTCCCTGTATATAGCTCCACATTGATCTGGTACTGGTACTCCCTGTATATAGCTCCACATTGATCTGGTATTCCCTGTATATAGCTCCACATTGATCTGGTACTGGTACTCCCTGTATATAGCTCCACATTGATCTGGTACTCCCTGTATATAGATCCACATTGATCTGGTACTGGTACTCCCTGTATATAGCTCCACATTGATCTGGTATTCCCTGTATATAGCTCCACATTGATCTGGTACTGGTACTCCCTGTATATAGCTCCACATTGATCTGGTACTCCCTGTATATAGATCCACATTGATCTGGTACTGGTACTCCCTGTATATAGCTCCACATTGATCTGGTATTCCCTGTATATAGCTCCACATTGATCTGGTACTGGTACACCCTGTACATAGTAGCACATTGATCTGGTACTGGTACTCCCTGTACATAGTAGCACATTGATCTGGTACTGGTACTCCCTGTACATAGTAGCACATTGATCTGGTACTGGTACACCCTGTATATAGTAGCACATTGATCTGGTACTGGTATTCCCTGTATATAGCTCCACATTGATCTGGTACTGGTACACCCTGTACATAGTAGCACATTGATCTGGTACTGGTACTCCCTGTATATAGCTCCACATTGATCTGGTACTGGTACACCCTGTACATAGTAGCACATTGATCTGGTACTGGTACTCCCTGTATATAGCTCCACATTGATCTGGTACTGGTACTCCCTGTACATAGTAGCACATTGATCTGGTACTGGTACTCCAGGAATATAGTAGCACATTGATCTGGTACTGGTATTCCCTGTATATAGCTCCACATTGATCTGGTACTGGTACTCCCTGTATATAGCTCCACATTGATCTGGTACTGGTACTCCCTGTATATAGTAGCACATTGATCTGGTACCGGTATTCCCTGTATATAGCTCCACATTGATCTGGTACTGGTACACCCTGTACATAGTATCACATTGATCTGGTACCAGTACTTCCTGTATATAGTATCACATTGATCTGGTACCAGTACTTCCTGTATATAGTATCACATTGATCTGGTACCAGTACTTCCTGTATATAGTATCACATTGATCTGGTACCAGTACTTCCTGTATATAGTATCACATTGATCTGGTACTGGTACTTCCTGTATATAGTATCACATTGATCTGGTACCAGTACTTCCTCTATAATCTGTAGCTCCAGTCTTGTGTATATTATTTTATTCCTGTTAAGTTACTATTTTATTTTTTAACTGTGCATTGTTGGGAAGGGCTCATAAGTAAGCATCTCACGATAAAGTCTACACCAGTTGTATTCTCCGCATGTGACAAATAAAATGTAATTTTATAATGGGGGGGGAGGAGAGAGAGAGAGAGAGAGAGAGAGAGAGAGAGAGAGAGAGAGAGAGAGAGAGAGAGAGAGAGAGAGAGAGAGAGAGAGAGAGAGAGAGAGAGAGAGAGAGAGAGAGAGAGATATCAATAGAACAAGTCTCATAATTAAAGTAGAGGTGAGTGCTGAATCAGTGGTGATTGTGACTAGGAGAGACAATAAAGGCTGTAATCATTCATCTCTCTCTCTGCTGCCTTGCAATTACCTGCCCATACATGACCGCACACACACACACACAGGATCACTGCCTGGTACCGCACACACATCGCCTAGCATTGCACTGCACCACACACAGCCTCGCACCACACACACACACATGTCGGCTCGCACTGCATGCATGCACACACAAACACACACACACATCTTCTCGCAACGGACACACACAAACATACACTCACACCGCAGCGACAGAGAAGGCAATAATCCATCTCACTTCGCCCCAAAAGACCCTGGCACAGCAATCTCTCTTTAAATGAGGGATTCTTCTGTTTATGCATGGTGAAGGAGAGTGGGACATTGGAGAATAATTTACCCCTGGAAAGTATATGGGAAAACAGAAAAAAGGAAGGAGAGAGGCTGCAGAAGGAATAGAGATGGAGAGAGAGATGGAGAGATAGCGATGGAGAGAGGCTACAGAAAGAGAAATAGAGGAGAGAGGCTACAGAAGGAGATATAGAAATGGAGAGATATATATGGAGAGAAAGAGATGGAGAGATATAGATATATCTACCTCACTTGCATTGGCAATGTTAACACGTTTCCCATGCCAATAAAGCCCCTTGAATTGAATTGAATTGAATATAGACGGCGAGAGGCTAATGAAGGAGAGATAGAGATGAAGAGAAAGAGATGGAGAGATATAGATGGAGAGAGGCTACAGAAGGAGAGATCGAGATGGAGAGAAAGAGACGGAGAGAGGCTGAAGAAGGAGAGAGAGATGGAGAGATGCAGCAGAAGAAGAGATAAAGATGGAGAGAGAGATTGCAGAAGGAGAGATAGGGATGGAGAGATGCTGCAGAAGGAGAGATAGAGGTGGAGAGATGCTGCAGAAGGAGAGATAGAGATGGAGAGATGCTGCAGAAGGAAAGATAGAGGTGGAGAGATGCTGCAGAAGGAGAAATAGAGATGGAGAGAGAGAGATGCTGCAGAAGGAGAGATAGAGATGGAGAGAGAGAGATGCTGCAGAAGGAGAGAGGCTACAGAAGGAGAAATAGAGATGCAGAGAGAGAGAGATGCTGCAGAAGGAGAGATAGAGATGGAGAGAGGCTACAGAAGGAGAAATACAGTAGAGATGGAGAGAGAGAGATGCTGCAGAAGGAGAGATAGAGATGGAGAGATGCTGCAGAAAGATAGATAGAGATGGAGAGAGGCTACAGAAGGAGAAATAGAGATGGAGAGAGAGATGCTGCAGAAGGAGAGAGAGATGGAGAGAGGCTGCAGAAAGATAGATAGAGATGGAGAGAGGCTACAGAAGGAGAAATAGAGATGGAGAGAGAGATGCTGCAGAAGGAGAGATAGAGATGAGAGATGCTGCAGAAAAAGAGATAGAGATGAGAGATGCTGCAGAAGGAGAGATAGAGATGGAGAGGTGCTGCAGAAGGAGAGATATAGATGGAGAGATGCTGCAGAAGGAGAGAGAGATGGAGAGAGGCTGCAGAAAGATAGATGGAGAGAGGCAACAGAAGGAGAAATAGAGATGGAGAGAGAGATGCTGCAGAAGGAGAGATAGAGATGAGAGATGCTGCAGAAAAAGAGATAGAGGTGGGGAGATGCTGCAGAAGGAGAGATAGAGGTGGAGAGATGCTGCAGAAGGAGATATAGAGATTGAGAGAGATGCTGCAGAAGGAGAGATGGAGAGAGAGATGCTGCAGAAGGAGAGAGAGAGATGGAGAGATGCTGCAGAAGGAGAGAAAGATGGACAGAGAGAGATGGAGAGATGGACAGAGAGAGGCTGTAGAAGGAGAGATACAGATGGAGAGAGATGGAGAGAGGCAACAGAAGGAGAAATAGAGATGGAGAGATAGAGATGGAGAGAGAGGTTGCAGAAGGAGAGATAGGGATGGAGAGAGGCTACTGAAGGAGAGATATAAATGTAGAGATGCTGCAGAAGGAGAGAAAGAGATGGAGAGAGAGAGATGCTGCAGAAGGAGAGATTGAGATGGAGATATGCTGCAGAAGGAGAGATAGAGATGGAGAGAGGCTGCAGAAGGAGAGATAGAGATGGAGAGAGGCTACAGAAGGAGATAGATGGAGAGAAAGATGCTGCAGAAGGAGAGAGATGGAGAGAAAGAGATGGAGATATGCTGCAGAAGGAGAGATAGAGATGGAGAGATGCTGCAGAATGAGAGATAGAGAGAGAGAGATGCTGCAGAAGGAGAGAGAGATGGAGAGATGCTGCAGAAGGAGAAATAGAGGTGGAGAGATGCTGCAGAAGGAGAGAGAGATGGAAAGAGGCTGTAGAAGGATAGATAGAGATGGAGAGAGGCTACAGAAGGAGAAATAGAGATGTAGAGAGAGAGATGC
>NC_088243.1:83998741-84048741 GCF_036934945.1 Oncorhynchus masou masou
TTGACCAGAGTCCATATTACCTATATAGTGTACTACTGTTGACCAGAGTCCATATTACCTATATAGTGTACTACTGTTGACCAGAGTCCATATTACCTATATAGTGTACTACTGTTGACCAGAGTCCATATTACCTATATAGTGTACTACTGTTGACCAGAGTCCCTATAGTGTACTACTGTTGACCAGAGTCCATATTACCTATATAGTGTACTACTGTTGACCAGAGTCCCTATAGTGTACTACTGTTGACCAGAGTCCATATTACCTATATAGTGTACTACTGTTGACCAGAGTCCCTATAGTGTACTACTGTTGACCAGAGTCCCTATAGTGTACTACTGTTGACCAGAGTCCATATTACCTATATAGTGTACTACTGTTGACCAGAGTCCCTATAGTGTACTACTGTTGACCAGAGTCCATATTACCTATATAGTGTACTACTGTTGACCAGAGTCCCTATAGTGTACTACTGTTGACCAGAGTCCATATTACCTATATAGTGTACTACTGTTGACCAGAGTCCCTATAGTGTACTACTGTTGACCAGAGTCCATATTACCTATATAGTGTACTACTGTTGACCAGAGTCCCTATAGTGTACTACTGTTGACCAGAGTCCCTATTACCTATATAGTGTACTACTGTTGACCAGAGTCCATATCCCCTATATAGTGTACTACTGTTGACCAGAGTCCATATCCCCTATATAGTGTACTACTGTTGACCAGAGTCCATATCCCCTATATAGTGTACTACTGTTGACCAGAGTCCATATTCCCTATATAGTGTACTACTGTTGACCAGAGTCCATATCCCCTATATAGTGTACTACTGTTGACCAGAGTCCATATCCCCTCTATAGTGTACTACTGTTGACCAGAGCCTCTATATTGTGTACTACTGTTGACCAGAGTCCATATTCCCTATATAGTGTACTACTGTTGACCAGAGTCCATATTCCCTATATAGTGTACTACTGTTGACCAGAGTGTATTCAGATTTGTGCGAAAATACACATCCTGCTACTGTCTAGAGGAGGGAATACACATCCTGCTACTGTCTAGAGGGAATACACATCCTGCTACTGTCTAGAGGAGGGAATACACATCCTGCTACTGTCTAGAGGGAATACACATCCTGCTACTGTCTAGAGGAGGGAATACACATCCTGCTACTGTCTAGAGGAGGGAATACACATCCTGCTACTGTCTAGTGGAGGGAATACACATCCTGCTACTGTCTAGTGGAGGGAATACACATCCTGCTACTGTCTAGAGGGAATACACATCCTGCTACTGTCTAGTGGAGGGAATACACATCCTGCTACTGTCTAGAGGAGGGAATACACATCCTGCTACTGTCTAGAGGAGGGAATACACATCCTGCTACTGTCTAGAGGAGGGAATACACATCCTGCTACTGTCTAGAGGAGGGAATACACATCCTGCTACTGTCTAGAGGGAATACACATCCTGCTACTGTCTAGAGGAGGAATACACATCCTGCTACTGTCTAGAGGGAATACACATCCTGCTACTGTCTAGAGGAGGGAATACACATCCTGCTACTGTCTAGAGGGAATACACATCCTGCTACTGTCTAGAGGAGGGAATACACATCCTGCTACTGTCTAGAGGGAATACACATCCTGCTACTGTCTAGAGGAGGGAATACACATCCTGCTACTGTCTAGAGGAGGGAATACACATCCTGCTACTGTCTAGAGGAGGGAATACACATCCTGCTACTGTCTAGAGGAGGGAATACACATCCTGCTACTGTCTAGAGGAGGGAATACACATCCTGCTACTGTCTAGAGGAGGGAATACACATCCTGCTACTGTCTAGAGGAGGGAATACACATCCTGCTACTGTCTAGAGGAGGGAATACACATCCTGCTACTGTCTAGAGGAGGGAATACACATCCTGCTACTGTCTAGAGGGAATACACATCCTGCTGCTGTCTAGAGGAGGGAATACACATCCTGCTACTGTCTAGAGGAGGGAATACACATCCTGCTACTGTCTAGAGGGAATACACATCCTGCTGCTGTCTAGAGGAGGGAATACACATCCTGCTACTGTCTAGAGGGAATACACATCCTGCTGCTGTCTAGAGGAGGGAATACACATCCTGCTACTGTCTAGAGGGAATACACATCCTGCTGCTGTCTAGAGGAGGGAATACACATCCTGCTACTGTCTAGAGGGAATACACATCCTGCTGCTGTCTAGAGGAGGGAATACACATCCTGCTACTGTCTAGAGGAGGGAATACACATCCTGCTACTGTCTAGAGGAGGGAATACACATCCTGCTACTGTCTAGAGGAGGGAATACACATCCTGCTACTGTCTAGAGGAGGAATACACATCCTGCTACTGTCTAGAGGAGGGAATACACATCCTGCTACTGTCTAGAGGAATACACATCCTGCTACTGTCTAGAGGAGGGAATACACATCCTGCTACTGTCTAGAGGAGGGAATACATCCTGCTATCCTGCTACTGTCTAGAGGAGGGAATACACATCCTGCTACTGTCTAGAGGAGGAATACACATCCTGCTACTGTCTAGAGGAGGGAATACACATCCTGCTACTGTCTAGAGGAGGGAATACACATCCTGCTACTGTCTAGAGGAGGGAATACACATCCTGCTACTGTCTAGTGGAGGAATACACATCCTTCTACTGTCTAGAGAGGGAATACACATCCTGCTACTGTCTAGAGGAGGGAATACACATCCTGCTACTGTCTAGAGGAGGGAATACACATCCTGCTACTGTCTAGAGGAGGGAATACACATCCTGCTACTGTCTAGAGGAGGGAATACACATCCTGCTACTGTCTAGAGGAGGAATATACATCCTGCTACTGTCTAGAGGAGGAATACACATCCTGCTACTGTCTAGATGAGGGAATACACATCCTGCTACTGTCTAGAGGAGGAATACACATCCTGCTACTGTCTAGAGGAGGGAATACACATCCTGCTACTGTCTAGAGGAGGGAATACACATCCTGCTACTGTCTAGAGGAGGGAATACACATCCTGCTACTGTCTAGAGGAGGGAATACACATCCTGCTACTGTCTAGAGGAGGGAATACACATCCTGCTACTGTCTAGAGGAGGAATACACATCCTGCTACTGTCTAGAGGAGGAATACACATCCTTCTACTGTCTAGAGGGAATACACATCCTGCTACTGTCTAGAGGAGGGAATACACATCCTGCTACTGTCTAGAGGGAATACACATCCTGCTACTGTCTAGAGGAGGGAATACACATCCTGCTACTGTCTAGAGGAGGGAATACACATCCTGCTACTGTCTAGAGGGAATACACATCCTGCTACTGTCTAGAGGAGGGAATACACATCCTGCTACTGTCTAGAGGAGGGAATACACATCCTGCTACTGTCTAGAGGGAATACACATCCTGCTACTGTCTAGAGGAGGGAATACACATCCTGCTACTGTCTAGAGGAGGGAATATACATCCTGCTACTGTCTAGAGGAGGGAATACACATCATGCTACTGTCTAGAGGGAATACACATCCTGCTACTGTCTAGAGGAGGGAATACACATCCTGCTACTGTCTAGAGGAGGGAATACACATCCTGCTACTGTCTAGAGGAGGAATACACATCCTGCTACTGTCTAGAGGAGGGAATACACATCCTGCTACTGTCTAGAGGAGGGAATATACATCCTGCTACTGTCTAGAGGAGGGAATACACATCCTGCTACTGTCTAGAGGGAATACACATCATGCTACTGTCTAGAGGAGGGAATACACATCCTGCTACTGTCTAGAGGGAATACACATCCTGCTACTGTCTAGAGGAGGGAATACACATCCTGCTACTGTCTAGAGGAGGGAATACACATCCTGCTACTGTCTAGAGGAGGGAATACACATCCTGCTACTGTCTAGAGGAGGGAATACACATCCTGCTACTGTCTAGAGGAGGGAATACACATCCTGCTACTGTCTAGAGGAGGGAATACACATCCTGCTACTGTCTAGAGGAGGGAATACACATCCTGCTACTGTCTAGAGGGAATACACATCCTGCTACTGTCTAGAGGAGGGAATACACATCCTGCTAATGTCTAGAGGAGGGAATACACATCCTGCTACTGTCTAGAGGAGGGAATACACATCCTGCTACTGTCTAGAGGAGGGAATACACATCCTGCTACTGTCTAGAGGAGGGAATACACATCCTGCTACTGTCTAGAGGAGGGAATACACATCCTGCTACTGTCTAGAGGAGGGAATACACACCCTGCTACTGTCTAGAGGAGGGAATACACATCCTGCTGCTGTCTAGAGGAGGGAATACACATCCTGCTACTGTCTAGAGGAGGGAAAACACATCCTGCTACTGTCTAGAGGAGGGAATACACATCCTGCTACTGTCTAGAGGAGGGAATACACATCCTGCTACTGTCTAGAGGAGGGAATACACATCCTGCTACTGTCTAGAGGAGGGAATACACATCCTGCTACTGTCTAGAGGAGGGAATACACATCCTGCTACTGTCTAGAGGAGGGAATACACATCCTGCTACTGTCTAGAGGAGGGAATACACATCCTGCTACTGTCTAGAGGGAATACACATCCTGCTACTGTCTAGAGGAGGGAATACACATCCTGCTGCTGTCTAGAGGAGGGAATACACATCCTGCTACTGTCTAGAGGAGGGAATACACATCCTGCTACTGTCTAGAGGAGGGAATACACATCCTGCTGCTGTCTAGAGGAGGGAATACACATCCTGCTACTGTCTAGAGGAGGGAATACACATCCTGCTACTGTCTAGAGGAGGGAATACACATCCTGCTGCTGTCTAGAGGAGGGAATACACATCCTGCTACTGTCTAGAGGAGGGAATACACACTTAATTAATACAAATAAATATCACCTAAAGGCATAGACTGTACTTTCCATGCTGAAATATATGCCTGGCTGCAGCTACAGCAGTACACCTAATTTACGATGAGAAACAAAAACCAACACTGTGATTAAACAGAGATTACCCAACTAATTTAGGCTATGAGATACTGCCCACAAAGCTTAGTTACAATGACATACTGCCCCCAAAGCTTAGTTACAATGACATACTGCCCCCAAAGCTTAGTTACAATGACATACTACCCACAAAGCTTAGTTACAATGACATACTGCCCACAAAGCTTAGTTACAATGACATACTGCCCCCACAGCTTAGTTACAATGAAATGGCCTGTAGATTACATTTCACAGTGCTTATAGAATGTCACCCACTTCCTTGTTTCAACTAGGGGGTAATGTTCCAGCACACTGCACCTGGGGATTGCATAGTTTGTCATTTTGGCTATGGATATGTTGATGCTGTCAACTGTTTCAAGTGCACCCTCAACTAAACCAAGTCAAGGTCTATGGTAGAACCAACCTGCTAAACCTTACCTACCGCTGTCTGTGTTGCATGTTATATTATATAGCAATATCTACTTTGTCATTTTTCCTGTGAATATGATCAATGTTGATGAACTCAAAAAGTACTTCAATAGCACCTAGCTCTGTCTGTGTGTTTACCTCACACCCTGAACTACATCAAGGCCTGTGATGGCATGGCACCTACCTTTGTCGGTGTGTTTACCTCACACCCTGAACTACATCAAGGCCTGTGATGGCATGGCACCTACCTCTGTCGGTGTGTTTACCTCACACCCTGAACTACATCAAGGCCTGTGATGGCATGGCACCTACCTCTGTCGGTGTGTTTACCTCACACCCTGAACTACATCAAGGCCTGTAATGGCATGGCACCTACCTCTGTCGGTGTGTTTACCTCACACCCTGAACTACATCAAGGCCTGTAATGGCATGGCACCTACCTCTGTCGGTGTGTTTACCTCACACCCTGAACTACATCAAGGCCTGTAATGGCATGGCACCTACCTCTGTCGGTGTCGTAGAGGTAAACAAACTTCTGCCACTTGTAGTGTGACAGCAGGCTGAGGACGGCCCCACGCAGTGCAGGTCTCATCTGGATGACAAACTGCACCTCGTTGTCAGTGGGGTAACTGGGCGTGACGAAGGAGGTGTGCAGCGCACCACAGAATGACGTCAGGGTGTTCATGGACTTTTTATCGTAGAAGCCGAAGATGGCATAGACCCCTCGGGAGAACTGAGAGCAGACTGGAGAGAGAAGGAGAGAGGGTGAGAGTGGGAGAGAGGGAGGGAGGGAGGCGTTAGGATGCTTGAGAGAGAAAACAAGATCAGGCACACACCCACACATATGTCAAGTGTTTGAAAATTCAAATTGTCTTGGTAGCTACACTGCAGATCAAATCTATAACAGCCAATTTGTGGAATGAGATGTTGCCATAAGACCAGCATAACTCTTTATCAGGGAGCCTATTTGCATAGGTTGACATTTATTCAGCTGGGGAAAACACTTGCATTTATTTGTAGATCTGTCAAGTTCTCTGGTGAGACCTCGGAATCTGGCAGCAATAAAGACCCAGGCAATGTCGCAAATGACAATACTTTTGACCAGGGCTCATAGGGCTCTGGACAAAAGTAGTGCACTTCAAAGGGAATAGGGTATCATTTGGGATTAGGACCCATCCAGTTTAGTCAAGAACAGAACAGGGACTTGTGCTATTGACTATTCTACTATTCTATTGTTTCCACTATGTGGATTGATGGCAGCATTCGCGTGAAACTGAAAGCACGAACCACTGCTTTTAATCAGGGCAAGGTGACCGGAAACATGACCGAATACAAACAGTGTAGCTATTCCCTCCGCAAGGCAATCAAACAAGCTAAGAATCAGTATGGAGACAAAGTAGAATCGCAATTCAACGGCTCAGACACAAGAGGTATGCGGCAGGGTCTACAGTCAATCACGGATTACAAAAAGAAAACCAGCCCAGTCACGTTCCAGGATGTCTTGCTCCCAGGCAGACAAAATAACTTTTTTGCCCGCTTTGAGGACAATACAGTGCCACTGACACGGCCCGCAACCAAAACATGCAGACTCTCCTTCACTGCAGCCGAGGTGAGTAAAACATTTAAACGTGTTAACCCTCGCAAGGCTGCAGGCCCAGACGGCATCCCCAACCGCACCCTTAGAGCTTGCGCAGACCAGCTGGCTGGTGTGTTTACGGACATATTCAATCAATCCCTATACCATTCTGCTGTTCCCACATGCTTCAAGAGGGCCAGCATTGTTCCTGTTCCCAAGAAAGCTAAGGTAACTGAGCTAAACGAATACCGCCCCGTAGCACTCACTTCCGTCATCATGAAGTGCTTTGAGAGACTAGTCAAGGACCATATCACCCCCATCCTACCTGACACCCTAGACCCACTCCCATTTGCTTACCGCCCAAATAGGTCCACAGACGATGCAATCTCAACCACACTGCACACTGCCCTAACCCATCTGGACAAGAGGAATACCTATGTGAGAATGCTGTTCATCGACTACAGCTCAGCATTTAACACCATAGTACCCTACAGACTCGTCATCAAGCTCGAGACCCTGGGTCTCGACCCCGCCCTGTGCAACTGGGTAATGGACTTCCCGACGGGCCGCCCCCAGGTGGTGAGGGTAGGCAACAACATCTCCACTCCGCTGATCCTCAACACTGGGGCCCCACAAGGGTGCGTTCTGAGCCCTCTCCTGTACTCCCTGTTCACCCACAACTGCGTGGCCACGCACGCCTCCAACTCAATCATCAAGTTTGCGGACGACACAACAGTGGTAGGCTTGATTACCAACCACGACGAGACGGCCTACAGGGAAGAGGTGAGGGCACTCGGAGTGTGGTGTCAGGAAAATAACCTCACACTCAACGTCAACAAAACTAAGGAGATGATTGTGGACTTCAGGAAACAGCAGAGGGAGCACCCCCATATCCACATCGATGGAACAGTAGTGGAGAAGGTAGTAAGTTTTAAGTTCCTCGGCGTACACATCACAGACAAACTTAATTGGTCCACCCACACAGACAGCATCGTGAAGAAGGCGCAGCAGCGCCTCTTCAACCTCAGGAGGCTGAAGAAATTAGGCCTGTCACCAAAAGCACTCACAAACTTCTACAGATGCACAATCGAGAGCATCCTGTTGGGCTGTATCACCGCCTGGTACGGCAACTGCTCCGCCCACAACCGTAAGCCTCTCCAGAGGGTAGTGAGGTCTGCACAACGCATCACCGGGGGCAAACTACCTGCCCTCCAGGACACCTACACCACCCAGTGTCACAGGAAGGCCATAAAGATCATCAAGGACAACAACCACCCAAGCCACTGCCTGTTCACCCCGCTATCGTCCAGAAGGCGAGGTCAGTACAGGTGCATCAAAGCTGGGACCGAGAGACTGAAAAACAGCTTCTATCTCAAGGCCATCAGACTGTTAAACAGCCACCACTAACATTGAGTGGCTGCTGCCAACACACTGACTAAACTCCAGCCACTGTAATAATGGGAATTGATGGGAATTGATGTAAAATATACCACTAGCCACTTTAAACAATGCTACTTAATATAATGTTTACATACCCTACATTATTTATCTCATATTTATACGTATATACTGTACTCTATATCATCTACTGCATCTTTATGTAATACATGTATCACTAGCCACTTTAAACTATGCCACTTTGTTTACATACTCATCTCATATGTATATACTGTACTCGATACCATCTACTGCATCTTGCCTATGCCGTTCTGTACCATCACTCATTCATATATCTTTATGTACATATTCTTTATCCCTTTACACTTATGTGTATAAGGTAGTAGTTTTGGAATTGTTAGCTAGATTACTCGTTGGTTATTACTGCATTGTCGGAACTAGAAGCACAAGCATTTCGCTACACTCGCATTAACATCTGCTAACCATGTGTATGTGACAAATAACATTTTTATTTGATTTGACATCAGGCAAGCTCAATCAAACCCAGATCAAGTATTTGAAATAATTTCAAATAGTATTTGGTGAAGGTTTAGTGAAGAAACATGCAGCAGGCTAACCTAACGTAGCAGACATAGAAAGACATCTGAGCTGATGTCAAATACTGTATCCCTGACAACCAGACACATCACATTTCTTTCAATGCTGTTAAGGGTGTGTTGTATCTGATATACACAACTCTACCACTGTTAATCACACTTGAAAGAGATTGGCTTTCCACGTGTTCCGATTGACAAATGATACCGTCTGATTAGCTAATCAAGTGTTCCTAACGTTTCCAAGCCTCTGGAATGATACATCCAATCACGTCTGCTGTTTTAATGTCATGTTGACCATTGGTGGTATTAGAACACATCAGCTAGAATGTACCGTGCCTGACGTCTCACACAGGGGCATCATACACCCCATCTGAGGAGAAACAAAGAACAAAGTAGATGAGGATTGCTGGGGGATGGTCCTGTGGGGGCTGGACATCCCATTCAGATGTTGGAGAAATGTTGCATTTTTCAAACACCTGAAACAGCTTTTTCCTGCAAATCTAGAGCCAAAACATGATGCATAATTCTATGTAAAAAAATATGTTAATTACTCTGTATATGTAAGCATGCACCAGATGGTGGTGCCGTCAGCCAAACACATCACCTGGGGCACACTGCCTGCCCTGCCGGACATCTACAGCAACTGGTGTCACAGGAAGGCCAAGATGATCATCAAGAACTTCAAGCACCCGAGCCAAGGCCTGTTCACCCTGCTACCATCTAGAAGGTCGGAGACTATACAGCTTGGACTGAGTGACTGAAAAACAGCTTGATTCTCCAGGCCATCAGGCTGTTAAATAATCATCACTAGCTGGTCAGTACCCTGCCCTGAACTTAGTCACAGTTACGAGCCGGCTACCACCCGGTACTCAACCCTGCACCTTAGAGACTGTTACAAGCAGGCTACCACCCGGTACTCAACCCTGCACCTTAGAGACAGTTACTAGCAGGCTACCACCCGGTACTCTACCCTGCACCTTAGAGACTGTTACTAGCAGGCTACCACCCGGTACTCAACCCTGCACCTTAGAGACTGCTGCCCTATAGACATAGACACTGAACACTGGTCACTTTAATAATGTTTACATACTGTTTACCCACTTCATATGTATATACTGTTGTTCTAGACACGGCTCATCCTATACAGTGCCTTGCAAAGATATTCATCCCCCTTGGTGTTTTTCCTATTTTGTTACATTACAACCTGTAATTTAAATAAATGTTTATGTGGATGTCATGTAATGGACAAACACAAAATAGTCCAAATTGGTGAAATGAAATGACAAAAAATTACTTGTTTCAAAAAAATTATAAAAAGTAAAAAAGGGAAAAGTGATGTGTGCATATGTATTCAGCCCCTTTGCTATGAAGCCCGGAAATAAGATCTGGTGCAACCAATTACCTTCAGTAGTCACATAATTAGTTCAATAAAATCCACCTGTGCAATCTAAGTGTCACATGATCTGTCACATGATCTCAGTATATATACACACACCTGTTCTGAAAGGCCCCAGAGTCTGCAACACCACTAAGCAAGGGGCACCACCAAGAAAGCAGCATCATGAAGACCAAGGAGCTCTCCAAACAGGTCAGGGACAACGTTGTGGAGAAATAAAGATCAGGGTTGGGTTCTAAAATATATCAGAAACTTTGAACATCCCATTTAGCACCATTGAATCATTATTAAAAAAAATGGAAAGAATATGGCACCACAACAAACCTGCCAAGAGAGGGCCGCCCACCAAAACTCACAGACCAGGCAAGGAGGGCATTAATCAGAGAGGCATCAAAGAGACCAAGGAGAACCCTGAAGAAGCTGCAAAGCGCCACCTTGGAATTTGGAGTATCTGTCCATAGGACCACTTTTAGCCATACACTCCACAGAGCTGGGCTTTAAGGAAGAGTGTCCAGAAAAAAATAAGCAAACATGTTTGGTATTTGTCAAAAGTCATGTGGGAGACTCCTCAAACATATGGAGGAAGGTACTCTGGTCAGATGAGACTAAAATTGAGATTTTTGGCCATCAAGGAAAATGCTATATCTGGCGCAAACCCAACACCTCTCATCACCCCGAGAATACCATCCCGACAGTGAAGCAGCATCATGCTTTGGGGATGTTTTTCATCGGCAGGGACTGGGAAACTGGTCAGAATTGAAGGAATAATGGATGGTGCTAAATACAGGGAATTATTGAGGGAAACCTGTTTCATTCTTCCAGAGATTTGAGACTGGGACGGAGGTTCACCTTCCAGCAGGACAATGACCCTAAGCATACTGCTAAGGCAACACTCGAGTGGTTTAAGGGGAAACATTTAAATGTCTTGGAATGGCCTTAAAGATTCATGTACACCAGTGGAACCCATCCAACTTGAAGGAGCTGGAGCAGTTTTGCCCTGAATAATGGGCAAAAATCCCAGTGGCTAGATGTGCCAAGCTCATAGAGACATACCACAAGAGACTTACAGCTGTAATTGCTGCAAAAGGTGTCACTACAAAGTATTGACTTTGGGGGTGAATAGTTATGCACACTCAAGTTTTCAGTTTTTTTGTCTTATTTCTTGTTTGTTTCCCCAAAAAAATACGTTGTATCTTTAAAGGTGTAGGCATGTCGTGTATATCAAATGACAAAAATCTATTTTAATTCCAGGTTGTAAGGCAACAAAATAGGAAAAATGACAAGAGGGGTGAATACTTTCGCAAATCACTGTGTAACTACTGCTATACACACCTTTTCCATTCATATACTGTCCATACTGTCTATACACACCGTCCTATACATATATATTTATATTCCAGATTCTGGCAATACATATAAATTATAAACATATAAATTTTTAAGATTTGCGTGTATTGGTTTGTATTTTTAGATATTACTGCACTGCTGAATCTGGGAACACAAGCATTTAGTTAGGTATTACTGCACTGTTGGAGCTGGGAACACAAGCATTTAGCTACACTCACGATAACATCTGCTAAATACAGTACCTGTCAATTTGTACACACCTATTCATTCAAGGGTTTTTCTATATAAGCTTCTTCAAGT
Organism: Oncorhynchus masou masou; assembly: GCF_036934945.1. NCBI lineage: Eukaryota > Metazoa > Chordata > Actinopteri > Salmoniformes > Salmonidae > Oncorhynchus > Oncorhynchus masou. The sequence goes on from NC_088243.1 coordinate 84,010,814, forward strand.
GCAGTCGCAAAAACCATCAAGCGCTACGATGAAACTGGCTCTAATATTTTCATGAGGACCGTAAGGAAGAAAATAGTTAACTCTGCTGCAGAGGATACGTTCATTAGTTACCAGCCTCAGAAATTGCAGCCCAAATAAATGTTTCACATAGTTCAAGTAACAGACACATGTCAACATCAACTGTTCAGAGGAGACTGTGTGAATCAGGCCTTCATTGTCGAATTGCTGCAAAAAAAACACTACTAAAGCACACCAATAAGAAGAGACTTGCTTGTGGCAAGAATCATGAGCAATGGATATTAGACCGGTTGAAATTTGTCCTTTGGTCTGATGAGTCCAAATTTTAGATTTTTGGTTCCAACTGCCGTGTCTTTGTGAGACGCAGACTAGGTGAAAGGGTGATGTCCATGTGTTTGGTTCCCACCGTGAAGTGTGGAGGAGGAGGTGTGATGTGTGGAGGTGCTTTGCTGGTGACACTGCTTAATTTATTTAGATTTTAAGTCACGCTTAACCAGCATGGCTACCACAGCATTCTGATGGTTTGGGATAAGTTGTACCATAGAGTCAAGGTAAAGACGGCAACAAGTGCTCAGCATATGTGTGAACTCCTTCAAGACTGTTGGAAAAACATTCGAGGTGAAGCTGGATACCAAGACTGTGTAAAGCTGTCATCAAGGTAAAGGGTGGCTATACATTTTGATTTGTTTAACCTTTATTCAACAAGGCAAGTCAGTTAAGAACAAATTCTCATTCACAATGACGGCCTACCCCAGGCCAAACCCGGGCGACGTTGGGCCATTTGTTTGTTGCCCTATGGGACTCCCAATCACAGCCGGATGTGATGCAGCCCAGATTTGAACCAGGTACTGTAGTGATGACTCTTACACTGAGATGCAGTGTCTGACACCACTGCGCTACTCAGGAGCCAAAAAAACAATAACCCACATCTCCCCATGAACATTTATCTCTAGTCACAATGAGCGAGAGAGAGAGAGAGAGAGAGAGAGAGATATGTGTATGTATGTGTGATGTTTACTGTTAATTTTTATTGTTTATTTCTCTTTATATATTCACTTTATATATTATCTACCTTACTTGCTTTGGCAATGTTAACACATGTTTCCCATGCCAATAAAGCCCTTGAATTGAATTGAATTGAATTGAATTGAGAGAGAGAGAGAGAGAGAGAGAGAGAGAGAGAGAGAGAGAGAGAGAGAGAGCGAGAGAGGACTCCAAACCATATCATGAGAAAACAAAAAGATAATTACTCGACACATTGGAAAGAATCAACAACAACAAAAAACTAAACAGAGAGTACACAGTGGCAGAATACCTGACCACTGTGACTGACACAAACGTACGGAAAGCCTTGACTATGTACAGACTCAGTGAGCATAGCCTTGCTGTTGAGAAAGGCCGCCATAGGCAGGCCTGGCTCTCAAGAGAAGAGAGGCTATGTGCACACTGCCCACAAAATGAGCTGCACTTCTCAACCTACTGCCAAATGTATGCCCATAATAGAGACACATATTTCCCTCAGATTACACAGACCCACAAAATAAACCCAAGTTTGATAAACTCCCATATCTACTGGGTGAAATACCACAGTGTGCCATCACAGCAGCAAGATGTGTGACCTGTTGCCACAAGAAAACGGCAACCAGTGAAGAACAAACACCATTGTAAATACAAACCATTTTTATTTTTATTTATTTTCCCTTTTGTACTTTAACTCTTTGTACATAATGTGACATTTAAAATGTCTTTATTATTTTGGAACTTTTGTGAGTGTAATGTTTACTGTTAATTTTTGTTTATTTCACTTTTTTTATTATCTATTTAACTTGCTTTAGCAATGTAAACATATGTTTCCCATGTTAATAACACCCTTAAATTGAATTGAATTGAGACAGAGAGAGACCGATCTCTTTCTCCCTCTCTCTTTCACTAGCTATCTCTTTCTCACTCTCTTATTCCCTAGCTATCTCTTTCTCCCTCTCTTTCTCCCTCTCTTTTTAACAAGCCATAACAATATCCCTGTTATCTCTCTAGAGCTTTATGGAGCATAGATTGGACCCAACGACGACTTCATCACTCATCCAGGAGAGCGAGAGGCCTGGCCGGCTTGTCAGGGATAAATGCTTAACGGAGTAACGCTGTGCTCCATGCTTTGTGTCTCATCCCTCTTGTAATTAGGCGAAACTGAAATAAATGTGGTAGGTGGAAACAAACCAGGTGTGTGATTGTGTGTGTGTCGGGAGGCATGCGTTATCAGTTTGGATAACTCGGAGATTCCTTGTGTGTCACATTGAATTTCAATATTGCATATTTACTTCACAAGCAACACACACAATTAGAAAACACTGGCACACACACAATTAGTGAACACTGGCACACACACAATTAGTGAACACTGGCACACACAATTACAGAACACTGGCACACACAATTAGAGAACACTGGCACACACAATTAGAGAACACTGGCACACACAATTAGAGAACACTGGCACACACAATTAGAGAACACTGGCACACACAATTAGAGAACACTGGCACACACAAAAACTCTTGCCCAATTTGCCCTCCGCCTTCTACTTTGCTTGTCCCACGCACGCAACCCCCTCCCCCTACAAAACACACACACAGCAACAACTACTCCCCGGGCGCCGATGACGTTGATGTCGATTAAGGCAGTCTCCGCACCTCTATATGATTTAGAGAGATTGGGTTAATGTGGAAGACACATCTCGGTTGAATGCATTCAGTTGTGCAACTGACTAGGTATCCCAGCCCGCCAGCATGTGTTGCCCTCATTTACTTTAATCAGGCCACTCAACAGGGCTACAAGGATATGTGTGTGTGTTTCAGATACATCACCAGAGAAGGCTGGTCTTAAACACTAGTTAACAGGCTGTCCTGTATGCTGGCCTTAAACCCTTGTTAACATGCTGTCCTGTAAGCTGGCCTTAAAACCCTTGTTAACATGCTGTCCTGTATGCTGGCCTTAAACCCTAGTTAACAGGCTGTCCTGTAAGCTGGCCTGAAACCCTAGTTAACCTCTCGGGCCCACCCGAGACGCAATCGCCCCACCTTGCCAACAATAAATGCAAATGCTCTACGCCAAATGCTAATAGCACTCGTTAAAACTCAAACGTTCATTAAAACTCACATGCAGGGTACTCAATTCAAGCTACACTCAATGTGAATCTAGCCAACGAGTCAGATTTGTAAAATGCTTTTCGGCGAAAGCATGAGAAGCTATTATCTGATAGCATGCAACACCCCGAAATACCAGAAGGGGACGTAAAACAAAGGAATTAGCGTAGCCGGCGCTACACAAAACGCAGAAATAAAATATAAAACATTCATTACCTTTGACGAGCTTCTTTGTTGGCACTCCTATATGTCCCATAAACATCACAATTGGGTCTTTTGTTCGATTAAATCGGTCCTTGTGTACCCAAAATGTCCATTTATGAAGACCGTCAGATCCAGGAAAAACACTGTTTTTAAACGCAACGTTATTTTTTAAAATTAAAAAAGTTGCCTATAAACTTTGACAAAACACTTCAAACTACTTCTGTAATCCATCTTTAAGTATTAGTAAACGTTAATAAACGATCAAATTGATCACGGAGCGATCTGTATTCAATAGATAGAAGTTTTCAAAACGAAGTCCATTTTCTCACGGACATTTTTTCCGGGTGCGCACCTGAAGACAGGATGTGCTATTCAGTGATCTGACCAAGGAAAAAGAGCCCTGGTAATCACAACACTGGCGACATCGTGTGGAAGCTTGACCTTCTCCAACCTATCTCCTGATTCTGCCTCCTCAACCCTCCTCTCTTCCCTTTCTGCATCCTTTGACTCTCTATGTCCCCTATCCTCCAGGCCGGCTCAGTCCTCCCCTCCCGCTCCGTGGCTCGATGACTCATTGCGAGCTCACAGAACAGAGCTCCGGGCAGCCGAGCGGAAATGGAGGAAAACTCGCCTCCCTGCGGACCTGGCATCCTTTCACTCCCTCCTCTCTACATTTTCCTCCTCTGTCTCTGCTGCTAAAGCCACTTTCTACCACTCTAAATTCCAAGCATCTGCCTCTAACCCTAGGAAGCTCTTTGCCACCTTCTCCTCCCTCCTGAATCCTCCTCCCCTCCCCCCCTCCTCCCTCTCTGCAGATGACTTCGTCAACCATTTTGAAAAGAAGGTCGACGACATCCGATCCTCGTTTGCTAAGTCAAACGACACCGCTGGTTCTGCTCACACTGCCCTACCCTGTGCTCTGACCTCTTTCTCCCCTCTCTCTCCAGATGAAATCTCGCTTCTTGTGACGGCCGGCCGCCCAACAACCTGCCCGCTTGACCCTATCCCCTCCTCTCTTCTCCAGACCATTTCCGGAGACCTTCTCCCTTACCTCACCTCGCTCATCAACTCATCCCTGACCGCTGGCTACGTCCCTTCCGTCTTCAAGAGAGCGAGAGTTGCACCCCTTCTGAAAAAACCTACACTCGATCCCTCCGATGTCAACAACTACAGACCAGTATCCCTTCTTTCTTTTCTCTCCAAAACTCTTGAACGTGCCGTCCTTGGCCAGCTCTCCCGCTATCTCTCTCAAAATGACCTTCTTGATCCAAATCAGTCAGGTTTCAAGACTAGTCATTCAACTGAGACTGCTCTTCTCTGTATCACGGAGGCGCTCCGCACTGCTAAAGCTAACTCTCTCTCCTCTGCTCTCATCCTTCTAGACCTATCGGCTGCCTTCGATACTGTGAACCATCAGATCCTCCTCTCCACCCTCTCCGAGTTGGGCATCTCCGGCGCGGCCCACGCTTGGATTGCGTCCTACCTGACAGGTCGCTCCTACTAGGTGGCGTGGCGAGAATCTGTCTCCTCGCCACGCGCTCTCACCACTGGTGTCCCCCAGGGCTCTGTTCTAGGCCCTCTCCTATTCTCGCTATACACCAAGTCACTTGGCTCTGTCATAACCTCACATGGTCTCTTCTATCATTGCTATGCAGACGACACACAATTAATCTTCTCCTTTCCCCCTTCTGATGACCAGGTGGCGAATCGCATCTCGGCATGTCTGGCAGACATATCAGTGTGGATGACGGATCACCACCTCAAGCTGAACCTCGGCAAGACGGAGCTGCTCTTCCTCCCGGGGAAGGACTGCCCGTTCCATGATCTCGCCATCACGGTTGACAACTCCATTGTGTCCTCCTCCCAGAGCGCTAAGAACCTTGGCGTGATCCTGGACAACACCCTGTCGTTCTCAACCAACATCATGGCGGTGGCCCGTTCCTGTAGGTTCATGCTCTACAACATCCGCAGAGTACGACCCTGCCTCACACAGGAAGCGGCGCAGGTCCTAATCCAGGCACTTGTCATCTCCCGTCTGGATTACTGCAACTCGCTGTTGGCTGGGCTCCCTGCCTGTGCCATTAAACCCCTACAACTCATCCAGAACGCCGCAGCCCGTCTGGTGTTCAACCTTCCCAAGTTCTCTCACGTCACCCCGCTCCTCCGCTCTCTCCACTGGCTTCCAGTTGAAGCTCGCATCCGCTACAAGACCATGGTGCTTGCCTACGGAGCTGTGAGGGGAACGGCACCGCAGTACCTCCAGGCTCTGATCAGGCCCTACACCCAAGCAAGGGCACTGCGTTCATCCACCTCTGGCCTGCTCGCCTCCCTACCATTGAGGAAGTACAGTTCCCGCTCAGCCCAGTCAAAACTGTTCGCTGCTCTGGCCCCCAATGGTGGAACAAACTCCCTCACGACGCCAGGACAGCGGAGTCAATCACCACCTTCCGGAGACACCTGAAACCCCACCTCTTCAAGGAATACCTAGGATAGGATAAGTAATGCTTCTCACCCCCCCCCTTAATGATTTAGATGCACTATTGTAAAGTGGCTGTTCCACTGGATGTCAGAAGGTGAATTCACCAATTTGTAAGTCGCTCTGGATAAGAGCGTCTGCTAAATGACTTAAATGTAAATGTAAATGTATGAAGCTGTAGGAATTGCAAGCCCAGTCCTATCAGTTATGGCAAGCCATAGACAATACCGAGACTGGCGGATGGATTTTTCTTTGTCGATTTTGTGATCAGGTTTCCTTGCGATTTTGACCACGGAACTCGTTCTGTTATAGTCACAGACACCATTGAACCAGTTCTAGAAACTTCAGAGTGTTTTCTATGCACACATACTAATCATATGCATATACTATATTCCTGGCATGAGTAGCAGGACGTTGAAATGTTGCGTGATTTTTAACAGAATGTTGAAAAAAGTAGCCCGGTCTGTCCTGAAACTCTAGTTAACAGGCTGTCCTGAAACCCTAGTTAACAACAGGCTGTCCTGAAACCCTAGTTAACAACAGGCTGTCCTGAAACCCTAGTTAACAACAGGCTGTCCTGAAACCCTAGTTAACAGGCTGTCCTGAAACCCTAGTTAACAACAGGCTGTCCTGAAACCCTAGTTAACAACAGGCTGTCCTGAAACCCTAGTTAACAACAGGCTGTCCTGAAACCCTAGTTAACAACAGGCTGTCCTGAAACCCTAGTTAACAACAGGCTGTCCTGAAACCCTAGTTAACAACAGGCTGTCCTGAAACCCTAGTTAACAACAGGCTGTCCTGAAACCCTAGTTAACAACAGGCTGTCCTGAAACCCTAGTTAACAACAGGCTGTCCTGTAAACTGGCCTGAAACTCTAGTTAACAGGCTGTCCTGAAACTCTAGTTAACAGGCTGTCCTGAAACACTAGTTAACAACAGGCTGTCCTGTAAACTGGCCTGAAACTCTAGTTAACAGGCTGTCCTGAAACTCTAGTTAACAGGCTGTCCTGAAACTCTAGTTAACAGGCTGGCCTGAAACACCAGTTAACAGACTGTCCTGTAAGGTTACTCACTAGCTAGGCTGATGTTTCCTAAAGAACCCTCTCCATGCTCTCCAAGTATCTGGGTTTCCATGTTCTCTCATGGTCCGTCAACCAGATTCTTCATCCTAAATGGCAACCTATTCCATATATAGTGCACTACTTTTTGACCAGCGTCTTATGGACCTTGGTCAATAGTAGTGCAGTATACAGTATATGGAATAGGGTGCCATTTGGGATGTACCTAGAGTCTTCTGTTGCCGTGGGAAAAGGGAGGAGGCCTCTGCGTGCTGATGTAAATGTCACTGGTGATTATATCTCTTTACTGCTTCTCTCTTCTCATTCTCCTCTCTCTCTCTCCTCTCTCTCTCTCTCTCCTATCTCTCTCTTGTCTCTCTCTCTCGTCTCTCTCTCTCGTCTCTCTCTCCTCTCTCTCTCTCCTCTCTCTCTCCTCTCTCTCTCTCTCCTCTCTCTCTCCTCTCTCTCTCTCTCTCTCTCTCTCTCTCTCTCTCTCCTCTCTCTCTCTCTCTCTCTCTCTCTCCTCTCTCTCCTCTCTCTCTCTCTCTCTCTCTCTCTCTCTCTCTCTCTCTCCTCTCTCTCTCCTCTCTCTCCTCTCTCTCTCTCCTCTCTCTCTCTCTCTCCTATCTCTCTCTTGTCTCTCTCTCTCGTCTCTCTCTCTCGTCTCTCTCTCCTCTCTCTCTCTCCTCTCTCTCTCTCCTCTCTCTCTCTCCTCTCTCTCTCTCTCTCTCTCTCTCTCTCTCTCTCTCTCTCCTCTCTCTCTCGTCTCTCTCTCCCTCTCTCCCCTCTCTCTCTCTCTCTCTCTCTCTCTCTCTCTCTCTCTCTCTCTCTTCTCTCTCTCCTCTCTCTCTCTCCTCTATTCTCTCTCTCCCTCCTCTCTCTCCTCTCTCTCTCTCTCTCTCTCTCTCCTCTCTCTCTCTCTCCCCCCCTCTCTCTCTCTCTCTCTCTCTCTCTCTCCTCTCTCTCTCTCTCTCTCCCTCTCTCTCCTCTCTCTCTCCTCTCTCTCTCTCTCTCTCTCTCTCCTCTCTCCTCTCTCTCCCTCTCTCCCCTCTCTCTCCTCTCTCTCCTCTCTCTCTCTCCTCTCTCTCTCTCCTCTCTCTCTCTCTCTCTCCTCTCTCTCTCTCTCTCTCTCTCTCTCTCCCTCCTCTCTCTCCTCTCTCTCTCTCTCTCTCTCTCTCTCTCTCCTCTCTCTCTCTCCTCTCTCTCTCTCCCTCCTCTCTCTCCTCTCTCTCTCGTCTCTCTCTCTCGTCTCTCTCTCCTCTCTCTCCTCTCTCTCTCTCTCTCTCCTCTCTCTCTCTCTCTCTCTCCTCTCTCTCTCTCTCTCTCTCTCTCTCTCTCTCTCTCCTCTCTCTCCTCTCTCCCTCTCTCCTCTCTCTCTCTCTCCTCTCTCTCTCTCTCTCTCTCTCCTCTCTCCTCTCTCTCCCTCTCTCCCCTCTCTTCTCTCTCTCTCTCCTCTCTCTCTCTCCTTTGCCCCCATCTCCTTCTCTTTCTATCCTTCTTGTCCTGACTGTATTCCCTGCCCTCTCTTTCCTTCTCCACAGTCCCTTCCCCTGTCTCTCCCTCTTCCTTCCCCTGTCTCTCCCTCTCCATCCCTCCATCTCTCTGTTCTCCCAGGCTTACATAAGACATGTCCTCTTTAGAGCCAGCAAAATGCTGTCTCACACACACACACACACACACACACACACACACACACACACACACACACACACACACACACACACACACACACAGAAGAAGATAGCTCATAAGTGCTTGGGGGGATTGAATCGGCTCATGCCATTTAGAGCTGTGAAGTGCTTCAAACCATTTACTCAAATGCCAGCCCCTCAAATTCACCGACGCCTCGCCTCCCGTTGCCCAAGATGATGGCCATGACACTTTAAGAGATGAGATGACTTCATGCTGCCAGTCTGGATGAATTAAGACCATAATAACTTGTTTAGGCTTTCATGCCACGTTATTTACAATGATAAAAGGAATCCAGAAACTATTGATAAATAAAATATTATCATTGATAAAAGGAGGGCGGCCCCATCTATTCATCTCGTCTGCAGTAAAAGAGATCATCAACATATCATACGTTTACAAAAGTCATTTTATAAGGGATCGTTGCCTGAGGAAGTTTTCCACTCAATAAATCCTCATCAGACATGGTCAGACTGAAAGGTACTACGTGTCTGAGTGTGTATTTGACTGGAGTGTGTGTTTGACTGGAGTGTGTGTGATGTGATGGATGAGTGGTGGGTAGGGGGCCTGGCCTGAAGACCCTCCCCCACATAGTCAAGTTAATCTGGATCTCACCCAGTCAGAGCAGAGGCTACGGCCCCTATACCTCCCCTATAGCTGGTGACAACCCTGTCCTGCCCCTATACCTCCCCTATAGCTGGTGACAACCCTATCCTGCCCCTATACCTCCCCTATAGCTGGTGACAACCCTCTCCTGCCCCTATACCTCCTCTATAGCTGGTGACAACCCTCTACTGCCCCTATACCTCCTCTGTACCTGAGGACAAACCTCTACTGCCTCTATACCTCCACTGTAGCTGGTGACAACCCTATACTGCTGTATACCTTCTCTGTACCTGAGGACAACCCACTACTGTCCCTACACCTCCTTTGTGCCTGAGGATAACCCTCTACTGTCCCTACACCTCCCCTGTACCTGAGGACAACCCTCTACTGTCCCTACACCTCCTCTATAGCTGGTGACAACCCTCTACTGTCCCTACACCTCCTCTGTACCTGAGGACAACCCTCTACTGTCCCTACACCTCCCCTGTACCTGAGGACAACCCTCTCCTGCCCCTATACCTCCTCTATAGCTGGTGACAACACTCTACTGCCCCTATACCACCTCTATAGCTGGTGACAACACTCTACTGTCCCTATACCTCCTCTATAGCTGGTGACAACCCTCTACTGTCCCTACACCTCCTCTATAGCTGGTGACAACCCTCTACTGCCCCTATACCTCCTCTATAGCTGGTGACAACAACCCTCTACTGCCCCTACACCTCCTCTGTACCTGAGGAAAACCCTCTACTGCCCCTACACCTCCTCTGTACAAGAGGACAACCCTCTACTGCCCCTATACCTCCTCAATAGCTGGTGACAACCCTCTACTGCCCCTACACCTCCTCTGTACCTGAGGGCAACCCTCTACTGCCCCTACACCTCCTCTGTACCTGAGGACAACCCTCTACTGCCCCTATACCTCCACTGTAGCTGAGGACAACCCTCTACTGCCCCTATACCTCCTCTATAGCTGGTGACAACCCTCTACTGCCCCTACACCTCCTCTCTACCTGAGGACAACCCTCTACTGCCCCTATACCTCCTCTATAGCTGGTGACAACCCTCTACTGCCCCTACACCTCCTCTGTACCTGAGGACAACCCTCTACTGTCCCTACACCTCCTCTCTACCTGAGGACAACCCTCTACTGCCCCTATACCTCCTCTATAGCTGGTGACAACCCTCTACTGCCCCTACACCTCCTCTGTACCTGAGGGCAACCCTCTACTGTCCCTACACCTCCTCTGTACCTGAGGACCACCCTCTACTGCCCCTATACCTCCACTGTAGCTGGTGACAACCCTCTACTGCTGTATACCTCCTCTGTACCTGAGGACAACCCTCTCCTGCCCCTATACCTCCTCTATAGCTGGTGACAACCCTCTACTGCCCCTACACCTCCTCTGTACCTGAGGGCAACCCTCTACTGTCCCTACACCTCCTCTGTACCTGAGGACCACCCTCTACTGTCCCTACACCTCCTCTATAGCTGGTGACAACCCTCTACTGCCCCTACACCTCCTCTGTACCTGAGGACAACTCTCTACTGTCCCTACACCTCCTCTATAGCTGGTGACAACCCTCTACTGCCCCTACACCTCCTCTGTACCTGAGGACAACCCTCTACTGTCCCTACACCTCCCCTGTACCTGAGGACAACCCTCTCCTGCCTCTATACCTCCTCTATAGCTGGTGACAACACTCTACTGCCCCTATACCACCTCTATAGCTGGTGACAACACTCTACTGCCCCTATACCTCCTCTATAGCTGGTGACAACCCTCTACTGTCCCTACACCGCCTCTATAGCTGGTGACAACCCTCTACTGCCCCTATACCTCCTCTATAGCTGGTGACAACAACCCTCTACTGCCCCTACACCTCCTCTGTACCTGAGGACAACCCTCTACTGCCCCTATACCTCCTCTATAGCTGGTGACAACCCTCTACTGTCCCTACACCTCCTCTGTACCTGAGGGCAACCCTCTACTGTCCCTACACCTCCTCTGTACCTGAGGACCACCCTCTACTGCCCCTACACCTCCTCTGTAGCTCGGGACAGGAGTCTATCTTCTAATATACACTACATCCCTCTCATCTAACTCTTCTCATCCTTACTCATACTCTCTCTGTTCTCCTCTTGGCTCCATGTTATCCTTTCCCCTTTTCTCTCTGTTCTCCTCTCATTATCTTTCCTTGTCCTTGTCTCTTACATCCATCCTCTCTTCTTCCTGCAACCTCCTCTTCTTCCCTTCTTATTACCTTCCTCTCGTAACCTCACATCCAACCAGCATGGGGCCTGGCTAAACTATCTCTGTATGCCTCCTCCCCTACCTTCTTACTTACCTCTGCCTCTTCCCTCCGCTCTCTCTCTCCCCATCTCCCTCCAACTTCCCCTACCTTCTTCCCTACTCCTGCCTCCTCCCTCCTTCTCTCACTCTTTTTGGCTATGCAGGACATGCCACCATGATGACACCGTCACTTAATCCAGAGAGTGGCCAGTGAACTGTATATGTGTGATGTGCATGCATGTGTGTGGCCAATCAACCATAGAGACTCAATAGCCCTCCATTCAATCTTTTCTTCCCTGGCTGCTTCCCTCCCTGAGAGATATCTTACCTGCCTGCCAAAGCGAATGTGCCCTAGACTGTATCTGGGCTATAAGACTGTTTAAACGGGGCCTGATAAAAATGTAATACTGGTGAATATGATCATAAGACGAGACTAGACAACAGTCCTTATATTACTAGAGCTCATTTGTGACACCTGTCAGAAGAAGAGTAAAAAATAGGGATGAAAAATCCGTTTTCTGATTTATTTATAAAGGTCTGGCTATGTGATGGTTTTACCCCAAATAAAGGTCTGGCTATGTGATGGTTTCCCCAAAATAAAAGTCTGGCTATGTGATGGTTTTACCCCAAATAAAGGTCTGGCTATGTGATGGTTTTACGCAAAATAATGGACTGGCTATGTGATGGTTTTACCCAAAATAAAAGTCTGGCTACGTGATGGTTTTACCCAAAATAAAGGTCTGGCTCTGTGATGGTTTTACCCCAAATAAAGGTCTGGCTATGTGATGGTTTTCCCCAAAAATAAAAGTCTGGCTATGTGATGGTTTTACCCCAAATAAAGGTCTGGCTCTGTGATGGTTTTCCCCTATAATAAAGGGCTGGCTATGTGATGGTTTTACCCAAAATAAAGGTCTGGCTCTGTGATGGTTTTACCCCAAAAATAAAAGTCTGGCTATGTGATGGTTTTACCCAAAATAAAGGACTGGCTATGTGATGGTTTCCCCAAAAATAAAAGTCTGGCTATGTGATGGTTTCCCCAAAAATAAAAGTCTGGCTATGTGATGATTTCCCCCAATATAAAGGTCTGGCTATGTGATGGTTTTACCCCAAATAAAGGACTGGCTATGTGATGGTTTTTCCCCAAAATAAAGGTCTGGCTATGTGATGGTTTTACCCCAAATAAAGGACTGGCTATGTGATGGTTTTACCCCAAATAAAGGACTGGCTATGTGATGGTTTTTCCCCAAAAATAAAAGTCTGGCTATGTGATGGTTTCCCCAAAAATAAAAGTCTGGCTATGTGATGGTTTTACCCCAAATAAAGGACTGGCTATGTGATGATTTCCCCCAATATAAAGGTCTGGCTATGTGATGGTTTTACCCCAAATAAAGGACTGGCTATGTGATGATTTCCCCCAATATAAAGGTCTGGCTATGTGATGATTTTACCCCAAATAAAGGACTGGCTATGTGATGGTTTTACCCCAAATAAAGGACTGGCTATGTGATGGTTTTTCCCCAAAATAAAGGTCTGGCTATGTGATGGTTTTTCCCCAAAATAAAAGTCTGGCTATGTTCAGCTAAACAACGACCTCTGTCACACCCACAGAATGAATCAGAGATCTGATTGTCTAACGAGAGGAGGAATGTTTAAAGAAGAACACTGGTGATAAACTAAACGGCTCCATTGGGAAAGAACTGATAGTGACTCTGCTTGTTGATGGTAGACGTGAGATAACATGGTTTGCTTCATAATAATTCTGGAGAAAAGAAATACATTTATCTGGCCATAATTGACACAAGGTATTGAACACACACAGATCGCTTGCATGACTGCCTCGGCTGTGTGGCGTTTCCCCACAGTGAAACAAAATTGGCAAGCAATTAACCGCTATCTGCACCCAGTTAGAAGATAACAGACACACACACACACACACACAAACAAACACACACACACACACACAGACAGACACACACACACACACACACACACACACACACAAACACACACACACACACACGCGCGCGCGCGTGCGCGCGCACGCACGCACACAGTTACAGTACACTTACAGTACTGTTGCAGGAAGAAAACTAATGCTAACATTACAGTACAGTTGCAGGGGGAAAGCTAATGCTAACAGTACAGTAATGTTGCAGGGGGAAAGCTAATGCTAACAGTACAGTACTTTTGCATTGGGAAAGCTAATGCTAACTTTACAGTACCTTTGCAGGGGGAAAGCTAATGCTAAAGTTACAGTAGTGTTGCAGGGGGAAAACTAATGCTAAATTTACAGTATTGTTGCAGCGGGAAAGCTAATGCTAAAGTTACAGTACTGTTGCAGGGGGAAAGCTAAAGCTAACGTTACAGTATTGTTGCAGGGGAAAGCTAATGCTAATGTTACAGTACTGTTGCAGGGGGAAAGCTAATGCTAAATGTACAGTATTGTTGCAGGGGAAAGCTTTTCCTTTGTGTGTGTATACTTCGAGGTTTAGAAAGTGTAGTGTATTAAACTTGTATTCTCCATGAGGTTTAGTAAGGGAAGTATGAAACATGACTTATTCAATAGGTTTAGTAAGGGTAGTATGAAACACATATTATTCAATAGGTTTAGTAAGGGTAGTATGAAACATGTCTTATTCATGAGGTTAATAAAGGGTATACTGTATGAAATGTGTTATTTCTGCTATTCTGTAATTGGATTTTCTGAAAGCTGTTGACAAAGTCCCTCACTGGCTATTTATCCCCCAATCATAGTCACAGGGCCGGAGCATCCTCTACCCCCCCCCTCTCTCTCTCTCTCCCTGTCTCTCTACCCCCCCCCACTCTCTCTCTCTCTCTCCCTGCCTCTCTCCCTGTCTCTCTACCTCTACCTCCCTTGAGAACGGGCTAATCACCATCCACATACTTCAGTTGAGAGAGGTGGAAGGAGGAAGAGAGAAAGAAAGAGAGAGAGAGAGAGAGAGAGAGAGAGAGAGAGAGAGAGAGAGAGAGATAGAAGAAGGGAAGAGGTATAGAGCAGAGAGAGGTAAAGTCAGAGTATGTTTGTCATGTCAGACAACAACAAGAAGCAACATACAGACTACTGCTATTCACAGTTAGAGCTCTGCTAGATATAGAAAAGGCTGCCAACAGCTAGCTTTGCTGTGCAGCCAGTCACAGGAGGCTGCCGAGGGGAGGAATGTTCATAATAATGGAAACCAACAGCCCATAAGAAGGTATTCCCCTAGACCACGTCCACCTTAGGGGAAAACAATCCCCATTGACCCCCATTGAAAATGTCAGGTATACTCAGGTCTACTCCTCCCCTCCGGCATTCGACGTTGCCGGAAAACTAACCACCGGTCCTGGGACTCATCATTACGCACACCTGGGATTCATCATTACGCACACCTGGGATTCATCATTACGCACACCTGGGATTCATCATTACGCACACCTGGGATTCATCATTACGCACACCTAGGATTCATCATTAAGCACACCTGTAGATCCTTAGGATACTGTCAGGAGAATACTTCCCCACAAACAGTAGATATCATACGCACATACATACACACAAAAAGTAGGTATCCTACGCATATACTGTATCAATAACCAGCCGACAAAGACTAGGGACCGCGAGAAGCACTCCGTGTCCTCCCTCAAATCTCTCACATTTTGTTCAGACAGTCTGTGTTTAAGGTACTATAAAAGACAGAGATATAATTTTACTCACTAAACCCACACACCTCATTACTAGTAACTTCATGATTCTAATCAATTTCATACAATTGTATGGTTTCAGGGTGGAATATTCTAATCATTCATTTAAACATATAAATTCCATCAACAGATACTCACCTGGACTCTATTACCTCCATGATTATGTTCACTTTATCTGTCACTCCCTAGGGTTTCTTCCTCAGTCGGTTTTGTTCCTGTGTTCATGCTATGTCGCCACTGTTACGTTGTCTCATTTCATGTTTGTTGTTTTATTAAACGTTTCGCCTGCACCAGCGTCATTGTTACAGAATACCAACTCAAACTATGGAAGCAGCATGAAAATGGAATATAATCTCAGATGGTCAATGAATGTGGTAATCTTCTACGTCAACACCATGACCAGCTGGCACAACTGGGATTGGCTGGGGTTGGAGATTCTTCGCAGTGTGCAACGTCTCAAACCTTGCCTTGATCCGGCGTAGGATACTCTACAACTAATTGAGTCAGGACATTAGCCCATCCAACAACCAGCTGAGGTCAGCGATGCCCGTTTATCCCTCCCGGATAAATATGACGGTACACCATCCAAATGCCGTTGCTTCCTACTTCAGTGCTTGCTTTATTTTTACGCAACAGATGAGATCTCCTACCACCGAGAGGTCCAAGGTTGCCAAGGTGATCTCTCTTGTGAGTGGGCGATTGGGCTACAGCCGTCAGGGGGAGAAGAGAGGAGCACCTTGATTCTTATGAGGGGTTCATGGCTCTGTTTAGATTTATTTTTGATGATCCCACGGAGGTGAGCGGCTACTGCACATTTTGCTTTATGTTTTGGATCATTGTCTTGTTGGAAGACAAATCTCCATCCCAGTCTCAGGTCTTTTGCAGACTCCATCAGGTTTTCTTCCAGAATGGTCCTGTATTTGGCTCCATCCATCTTCCCATCAATTTTAACCATCTTCCCTGTCCCTGCTGAAGAAAAGCAGGCCCAAACCATGATGCTGCCACCACCATGTTTGACAGTGGGGATAGTGTGTTCAGGGTGATGAGCTGTGTTACTTTTACGCCAAACATAACGTTTTGCATTGTTGCCAAAAAGTTCAATTTTGGTTTCATCTGACCAGAGCACCTTCTTCCACATTTTTGGTGTGTCTCCCAGGTGGCTTGTGGCAAACTTTAAACAACACTTTTTATGGATATCTTTAAGAAATGGCTTTCTTCTTGCCACTCTTCCATAAAGGCCAGATTTGTGCAATATACGACTGATTGTTGTCCTATGGACAGAGTCTCCCACCTAGGCTGTAGATCTCTGCAGTTCATCCAGAGTGATAATGGTCCTCTTGGCTGCATCTCTGATCAGTCTTCTCCTTGTATGAGCTGAAGGTTTAGAGGGACGGCCAGGTCTTGGTAGATTTGCAGTGGTCTGATACTCCTTCCATTTCAATATTATCGCTTGCACAGTGCTCCTTGGGATGTTTAAAGCTTGGGAAATCTTTTTGTATCCAAATCCGGCTTTAAACTTCTTTACAACAGTATCTCGGACCTGCCTGGTGTGTTCCTTGTTCTTCATGATGCTCTCTGCGCTTTTAACGGACCTCTGAGACTATCACAGTGCAGGTGCATGTATACGGAGACTTGATTACACACAGGTGGATTGTATGTATCATCATTAGTCATTTAGGTCAACATTGGATCATTCAGAGATCCTCACTGAACTTCTGGAGAGAGTTTGCTGCACTGAAAGTAAAGGGGCTGAATAATTTTGCACGCCCAATTTTTCAGTTTTTGATTTGTTAAAAAAGTTTGAAATATCCAATAAATGTCGTTCCACTTTATGATTGTGTCCCACTTGTTGTTGATTCTTCACAAAAACTACAGTTTTATATCTTTATGTTTGAAGCCTAAAATGTGGCAAAAGTTTGCAAAGTTCAAGGGGGCCGAATACTTTCGCAAGGTACTCCAGGACCTGCTGGAGGTATTCTCCGAGACCCGCGCCACCTGTCTTCCTCCTCGTCACCACTGGGTCAGTTCCATCGACCTGCTGTCAGGGTTTGCACCTCCACGCAGACACATCTACCCTCTGTCGGTGGCTGAGAGCCAGGCCATAGAGGAGTACATCCACGATGCGTTCCAACAAGGTTTCAGCTGCCAATTCCCCTGCATTGGCAATTTTTCTTCTTCGTGGCCAAGAAGGTTGGAGGGTTACATCCCTGCATTGACTACAGAGGACTCAACAAAATCACTACAGAGTATCGGTACCCTCCCCCATTGGTTTCATCGAGCAGCTCTGCGGGAACTGGTTCTTTACCAAACTGGACCTGCGGAGTGCATATGGAAGACAGCATTTAGCACAATGTCTGGTCACTATGAGTACTTGGTGATGCCATATGGCTTAGCCAATGCTGTCAGTGATCCAGATATTCGTTAATGAGGTGTTCAGGGACATGCTTGGCCGCCAGGTGGTCTGGTATATTGACGACATCCTGATCTACTCGGCTACCCTGGTGGATCACATCATTCACGTTCGATCAGTCCTGGAATGCCTCCTCGCCAACCACCTGTTCGTCAAGGATGAGAAGTGCCAATTTAACCAAAGGACGGTCTCCTTCTTTAGCTACCAAATCAGCCCACATGGTGTGAGAATGGACGACAAGAAGGTAGATGCAGTTAGGTCATGGCCAGTTCCAACCACCATAAAGGGGTTACAATGGTTTTTGGGGTTTGCCAACTTCTACTGCCGCCTCATCAGGAACACCAGCTCTGTCGCCGCTCCTCTCAGCTCTCACCTTAAAAGAGGGCTCAGTAGGTTGGTGTGGAAGAGGGCCCAGTAGGTTGGTGTGGAAGAGGGCCCAGTAGGTTGGTGTGGAAGAGGGCCCAGTAGGTTGGTGTGGAAGAGGGCCCAGTAGGTTGGCGTGGAAGAAGGCCCAGTAGGTTGGCGTGGAAGAGGGCCCAGTAGGTTGGCGTGGAAGAGGGCCCAGTAGGTTGGCGTGGAAGAGGGCCCAGTAGGTTGGCGTGGAAGAGGGCCCAGTAGGTTGGTGTGGAAGAGGGCCCAGTAGGTTGGTGTGGAAGAGGGCCCAGTAGGTTGGTGTGGAAGAGGGCCCAGTAGGTTGGTGTGGAAGAGGGCCCAGTAGGTTGGTGTGGAAGAGGGCCCAGTAGGTTGGTGTGGAAGAGGGCCCAGTAGGTTGGTGTGGAAGAGGGCCCAGTAGGTTGGTGTGGAAGAGGGCCCAGTAGGTTGGTGTGGAAGAGGGCCCAGTAGGTTGGTGTGGAAGAGGGCCCAGTAGGTTGGTGTGGAGCGTAGCAGCCGTTGAGGCCTTCTTTCAAAGGATGCTTCACCTCGGCCCCAGTGCTTAGACACCCAGATCCCATGACATCCTTTGTGGTGGAGGTGGACGCTTCTGAGGTGGGTGTGGTGCATTTCTGTCTCAATGACAGGGTGTCCCACAGAAGTTCTACCCATGTGCGTTTTACTCTGCAGAAACTGTCCCCTGCAGAGAGGAATTACGACATCGGTGATCGAGTGCTCCTGGCAGTGAAGTTGGCATTAGAGGTGTGGAGACACTGGCTGAAGGGCATCAAAGAACCATTCGTAATCACCGAGGACATACAGAATGCGAGGAGGCCGAATCCGCGCCAAGCAAGGTGAACCCTTTTTCTTTACAAGAATTGAATTCACGCTGACCTATAACCCAGGTTCTAAGAACACCAAGGCCGATGCTCTGTCCCATCTCTGTGATTCGGGAGAGGATCCTGTCCAGAATGCGCCCATATTTACATCCTCCCGAGTCGTAGCTCTTGTGGTCTGGGACGTAGATGCGGACATCCGCCAGAGGGAGTCCACACCCATTAATTGTCCTTCCGAGTGCATTTACGTTCCCCACAGGGATAAGGGACCTTAGTCCAACGGCAGGTGGAGAGGATGAACCAAGAGCTGGGGAGGTTCCTCAGGAGCTACAGCCAGCACCGGCAGGGTGAGTGGGCCCCGGGCTAGACCGATGCTCCTGTGGTTGTTGAGTGGATCCTGCACGCAGAAGTGTGGAGTGAGGCTCACAGAGCTTGAAGCGCCGTCCATTGTCAAAAGGAACAGGCAAACTGCCACCGCAGAACCCTGTGTTCTACTCCAGGGATCGCGTCTGGCTGGGGGGGGGGGGTCCGGCGTACGCTGTCAGATCCCTACTGGACTCCGGGTGTCGTGGGGGTCGGCTCCAGTACCTGGTGGACTGGGAGGGGTATGGCCCAGAGGGACGGTGTTAGGTTCCGGTGGAGAACATTCTGAACACACCTTCGCCTCCCAGACCGTCCCGTGTCCCGTTCCTCGTCCTCGTCGGGGGGGGGGGGGGCGACTGTGACAGTTGAAAAGCATTGCTGTATTTCCTCTTCTCATGCAAGAAGATTGAAAAATAAGCAGGGCGAACTTTTGTGGATGATTCGTCTGGCACCACATCAATTTTCCTGTCTGTCTAGCTGTCGACATGTTTACACCTCCTCTGTATTATGGAAGACCAAATACACTTCACAATTTTCTCTGTAAAGTCTACTGGCTGTGTCTGTGTTGTGTTGCTGAGAGAGAGAGAGACAGAGAGACAGAGGGAGAGAGAGAGTGAGAGAGAGAGAGAGAGAGAGAGAGAGAGAGAGAGAGTGAGAGTGAGAGAGAGACAGAGGGAGACAGACAGACAGACAGACAGACAGACAGACAGACAGACAGACAGACAGACAGACAGACAGACAGACAGACAGACAGATGGACGGAGAGAGAGAGAGAGAGAGTGAGAGAGAGAGAGACAGAGAGAGATAGAGAGAGAGAGAGAGAGAGAGGCAGAGGGGGAGATAGAGACCTAGAGAGAAACAGAGACAGAGAGAGAGAGAGAAACGGAGAGAGAAAGAAACAGAGAGAGAGACGGGGAGAGGAGAGAGAGAGAGAGAGAGAGAGGAGAGACAGAGAGAGAGAGGGGAGACCGAGAAAAACACAGGGAGAGAGACAGAGACAGAGAGTAGTGGAGAGAGAATGAAGAAGAGAGTCAAATGCACACTTTTTTTTGGTTTCTTTCCTTCCAGCTGCATATTCAAGATGATGGGTGAACCAGAGACTATGTCCCAAATGCTACTCTATTCCTTGCCCAGTGCACTACTTTTGATGTACTGTACATTACAAGAAAATCTCTGGTCAAAAGTAGTGCACTATGCAAGGAATAGGATGCCATTTGGGCTGATTCAGGATTCTCGGTGTCCCATGTAGTCACGGTACCATGACACTAATCCTTCATGACTGGCGGGTTTGGACCTCTAGGACCATTCCACATCACTGTTTGCCAAGCATCATGTCCTAATGCACACGCACACGTTCTAGATCATTCCACCAAGAGAAGCCAAGCCAGCTGTACTTATAGTAACCCTAGCTAGCTGTAGCCTACAATCTCAACAATGTCCTCTGTTGTTGCTGTTGTCACTCCGGACACTCTAATCAAAACTTCACTGAACAAAAATATAAATGAAACATGCAACAATTTCAACGATTTGACTGAGATACAGTTCATATAAGGAAATCAGTCAATTTAATTAAATTAAATTAGGCCCGAGTCTATGGATTTCACATGACTGGGAGTACAGATATGCATTTGTAGGTCACAGACACCTAAAAGTACAGAGAGATCCTTGATGAAAACCTGCTGCAGACTGGGGTGAAGGTTCACCTTCCGACAGGACAACGACCCTAAGCACAAAGCCAAGACAACGCAGGAGTGACTTCTGGACAAGCCTCTGAATGTCCTTGAGTGGCCCAGCCAGACCCCGGACTTAAACCCGATCTAACATCTCTGGAGAGACCTGAAAATAGCTGAACAGCAACGCTCCCCATCCAACCTGACAGAACTTGAGAGGATCTGTAGAGAAGAATAGGAGAAACTCCCCAAATACAGGTGTGTCAAGCTTGTGGAGTCAAACCCAAGAAGACGCGGGGCTGTATTCGCTGCCGAAGGTACTTCAACAAAGTGAATACTTATGTAAATGTGATATTTCCATTTATTTTTATTTTATTTCTAAATACCTGTTTTTGCTTTGTCATTATAGGGTATTGTGTGTAGATTAATGGGGGGGGGGGGGGGTCAAGGGATCTGAATGCTTTTCTAATGCACTTTATAAATATACCCCTTTTCAGTAAAGGGTTTCATCTCGTCCAAAGAACCAAAAGGTTCAAAAGGTTCCATAAGAACCACATATAACTATTTTTTCAAAGAGCACAGTATTATCTCTACCAGACCGCTGTCTCCACCCAGCTCTCTCTCTCCTCCACATCTCTCTCTCTCTCTCCACCCAGCTCTCTCTCTCTCCTCCACATCTCTCTCTCTCTCTCCACCCAGCTCTCTCTCTCCTCCACATCTCTCTCTCTCTCTCCACCCAGCTCTCTCTCTCCTCCACATTTCTCTCTCTCTCCACCCAGCTCTCTCTCTCTCCTCCACATCTCTCTCTCTCTCTCCACCCAGCTCTCTCTCTCCTCCACATCTCTCTCTCTCTCTCCACCCAGCTCTCTCTCTCTCTCCTCCACATCTCTCTCTCTCTCTCCACCCAGCACTCTCTCTCCTCCACATCTCTCTCTCTCTCTCCTCCACATCTCTCTCTCTCTCTCCTCCACATCTCTCTCTCTCTCCACCACATCTCTCTCTCTCTCTCCTCCACATCTCTCTCTCTCTCTCCACCCAGCTCTCTCTCAATTCAATTCAATTCAAGGGGCTTTATTGGCATGGGAAACATGTGTTAACATTGCCAAAGCAAGTAAGGTATATAATATATAAAAATTGGGGATGTTCCGGTTGGAGCGAGCGGCCGCATCTACACTTTGGTCCGCAGGTAGTATAACTTTTTATAACTTTTCATTACATTTCGTTATAGTACAACGGTTTGATTTGTCTAATCTTAGCAATTTCTTCTTAGCCAGCTACATAGCCGTCCTTGTATCAACGACAATTGCATAATTATCGTATTTCGTCGTCCTAACGTATCTGCCCAGCAGCTAGCTAAGCAGCTAGCTAAGCAGCTAGCTAAGCAGCTAGCTAAGCAGCTAAGCAGCTAGCTAACATCCACTGTCCACTAGCACTGTAGTAACTATTACACTCAACTGAACGACTCGATTAGCGTAGTGTCAGCTAGCTACATAGTTGTCTTCGTATCCAAGATAATTGTGCAGTTTAGAGTGTGTAGACTTAGAGTGATTATCTTAATTTACCGAGGTTAGCTAGCCAGCTATTTGTCGTCCTTAACGTAGGAAATGCTGCTAGCTAGCTAGCCAACAGCTAGCCAACCTCTACCGAATTGAACTCCAACTACCCGGTCAACATTCCGCGTCGTTCCACAGGTAGTATCACATTTTCATTTCACTTCATTACAGTACAACGGTTTGATTTGTTTGATCGTAGCTAGCCAGCTACATAGCCGTCTTTGTATCTAAGACAATTGTGTAGTCTAGAGCGATTTTCTAGGTTAGCTTTCTAGGTTAGCTGGCCAGCTATTGTCGTTCTTCTACTGTTTGAATAGCAGCACCGTAGTAACTATTACAGTACAACGGTTTGTTTTGTTTGATCGTAGCTAGCTAGATACATAGCCGTCTTTGTATCTAAGACAATTGTGTAGCCTAGAGCGATTTTCTAGGTTAGCCAGCCAGCTATTGTCGTTCTTTTAAGTAACGGAACGCAATCAACCTTGCTAGCTAGCCAGCTAGCCCCCGAATAGCAGCACTGTAGAAACTATTACACTCGACGGAACGACTTGATTAGTGTAGTGTCAACATCGCAGCCACTACCAGCTAGCCTACTCCAGCAGTACTGTTTCATTTCAATCATTTTAGTCAATAAGATTCTTGCTACGTAAGCTTAACTTTCTGAACATTCGAGACGTGTAGTCCACTTGTCATTCCAATCTCCTTTGCATTAGCGTAGCCTCTTCTGTACCCTGTTAACTATGTGTCTATCTATCCCTGTTCTCTCCTCTCTGCACAGACCATACAAACGCTCCACACCGCGTGGCCGCGGCCACCTAATCTGGTGGTCCCAGCGCGCACGACCCACGTGGAGTTCCTGGTCTCCGGTAGCCTCTGGAACTGCCGATCTGCGGCCAACAAGGCAGAGTTCATCTCAGCCTATGCCTCCCTCCAGTCCCTCGACTTCCTGGCACTGACGGAAACATGGATCACCACAGATAACACTGCTACTCCTACTGCTCTCTTTCGTCCACCCACGTGTTCTCGCACACCCCGAGAGCTTCTGGTCAGCGGGGTGGTGGCACCGGGATCCTCATCTCTCCCAAGTGGTCATTCTCTCTCTCTCCCCTTACCCATCTATCTATCGCCTCCTTTGAATTCCATGCTGTCACAGTTACCAGCCCTTTCAAGCTTAACATTCTTATCATTTATCGCCCTCCAGGTTCCCTCGGAGAGTTCATCAATGAGCTTGATGCCTTGATAAGCTCCTTTCCTGAGGACGGCTCATCTCTCACAGTCCTGGGCGACTTTAACCTCCCCACGTCTACCTTTGACTCATTCCTCTCTGCCTCCTTCTTTCCACTCCTCTCCTCTTTTGACCTCACCCTCTCACCTTCCCCCTACTCACAAGGCAGGCAATACGCTCGACCTCATCTTTACTAGATGCTGTTCTTCCACTAACCTCACTGCAACTCCCCTCCAAGTCTCCGACCACTACCTTGTATCCTTTTCCCTCTCGCTCTCATCCAACACTTCCCACACTGCCCCTACTCGGATGGTATCGCGCCGTCCCAACCTTCGCTCTCTCTCCCCCGCTACTCTTTCCTCTTCCATCCTTTCATCTCTTCCCTCTGCTCATACCTTCTCCAACCTTTCTCCTGACTCTGCCTCCTCAACCCTCCTCTCTTCCCTTTCTGCATCCTTTGACTCTCTATGTCCCCTATCCTCCAGGCCGGCTCGGTCCTCCCCTCCCGCTCCGTGGCTCGATGACTCATTGCGAGCTCACAGAACAGAGCTCCGGGCAGCCGAGCGGAAATGGAGGAAAACCCGCCTCCCTGCGGACCTGGCATCCTTTCACTCCCTCCTCTCTACATTTTCCTCCTCTGTCTCTGCTGCTAAAGCCACTTTCTACCACTCTAAATTCCAAGCATCTGCCTCTAACCCTAGGAAGCTCTTTGCCACCTTCTCCTCCCTTCTGAATCCTCCTCCCCTCCCCCCCCTCCTCCCTCTCTGCAGATGACTTCGTCAACCATTTTGAAAAGAAGGTCGACGACATCCGATCCTCGTTTGCTAAGTCAAACGACACCGCTGGTTCTGCTCACACTGCCCTACCCTGTGCTCTGACCTCTTTCTCCCCTCTCTCTCCAGATGAAATCTCGCTTCTTGTGACGGCCGGCCGCCCAACAACCTGCCCGCTCGACCCTATCCCCTCCTCTCTCCTCCAGACCATTTCCGGGGACCTTCTCCCTTACCTCACCTCGCTCATCAACTCATCCCTGACCGCTGGCTACGTCCCTTCCGTCTTCAAGAGAGCGAGAGTTGCACCCCTTCTGAAGAAACCTACACTCGATCCCTCCGATGTCAACAACTACAGACCAGTATCCCTTCTTTCTTTTCTCTCCAAAACTCTTGAACGTGCCGTCCTTGGCCAGCTCTCCCTCTATCTCTCTCAGAATGACCTTCTTGATCCAAATCAGTCAGGTTTCAAGACTAGTCATTCAACTGAGACTGCTCTTCTCTGCATCACGGAGGCGCTCCGCACTGCTAAAGCTAACTCTCTCTCCTCTGCTCTCATCCTTCTAGACCTATCGGCTGCCTTCGATACTGTGAACCATCAGATCCTCCTCTCCACCCTCTCCGAGTTGGGCATCTCCGGCGCGGCCCACGCTTGGATTGCGTCCTACCTGACAGGTCGCTCCTACCAGGTGGCGTGGCGAGAATCTGTCTCCTCGCCACGCGCTCTCACCACTGGTGTCCCCCAGGGCTCTGTTCTAGGCCCTCTCCTATTCTCGCTATACACCAAGTCACTTGGCTCTGTCATAACCTCACATGGTCTCTCCTATCATTGCTATGCAGACGACACACAATTAATCTTCTCCTTTCCCCCTTCTGATGACCAGGTGGCGAATCGCATCTCTGCATGTCTGGCAGACATATCAGTGTGGATGACGGATCACCACCTCAAGCTGAACCTCGGCAAGACGGAGCTGCTCTTCCTCCCGGGGAAGGACTGCCCGTTCCATGATCTCGCCATCACGGTTGACAACTCCATTGTGTCCTCCTCCCAGAGCGCTAAGAACCTTGGCGTGATCCTGGACAACACCCTGTCGTTCTCAACCAACATCATGGCGGTGGCCCGTTCCTGTAGGTTCATGCTCTACAACATCCGCAGAGTACGACCCTGCCTCACCCAGGAAGCGGCACAGGTCCTAATCCAGGCACTTGTCATCTCCCGTCTGGATTACTGCAACTCGCTGTTGGCTGGGCTCCCTGCCTGTGCCATTAAACCCCTACAACTCATCCAGAACGCCGCAGCCCGTCTGGTGTTCAACCTTCCCAAGTTCTCTCACGTCACCCCGCTCCTCCGCTCTCTCCACTGGCTTCCAGTTGAAGCTCGCATCCGCTACAAGACCATGGTGCTTGCCTACGGAGCTGTGAGGGGAACGGCACCGCAGTACCTCCAGGCTCTGATCAGGCCCTACACCCAAGCAAGGGCACTGCGTTCATCCTCCTCTGGCCTGCTCGCCTCCCTACCATTGAGGAAGTACAGTTCCCGCTCAGCCCAGTCAAAACTGTTCGCTGCTCTGGCCCCCAATGGTGGAACAAACTCCCTCACGACGCCAGGACAGCGGAGTCAATCACCACCTTCCGGAGACACCTGAAACCCCACCTCTTCAAGGAATACCTAGGATAGGATAAGTAATCCTTCTCACCCCCCTTAATGATTTAGATGCACTATTGTAAAGTGGCTGTTCCACTGGATGTCAGAAGGTGAATTCACCAATTTGTAAGTCGCTCTGGATAAGAGCGTCTGCTAAATGACTTAAATGTAAAATGTTAAATGATATAAAGTGAAATAAACAATAAAAATTAACAGTAGACATCACACATACAGAAGTTTCAAAACAATAAAGACATTACAAATGTCATATTATATATATATATATATACAGTGTTTTTACAATGTGCAAATGGTAAAGGACACAAGATAAAATAAATAAGCATAGATATGTGTTGTATTTACAATGGTGCGTGTTCTTCACTGGTTGCCCTTTTCTCGTGGCAACAGGTCACAAATCTTGCTGCTCTGATGGCACACTGTGGAATTTCACCCAGTAGATATGGGAGTTTTTCAAAATTGGATTTGTTTTCGAATTCTTTGTGGATCTGTGTAATCTGAGGGAAATATGTCTCTCTAATATGGTCATACATTGGGCAGGAGGTTAGGAAGTGCAGCTCAGTTTCCACCTCATTTTGTGGGCAGTGAGCACATAGCCTGTCTTCTCTTGAGAGCCATGTCTGCCTACGTCGGCCTTTCTCAATAGCAAGGCTATGCTCGCTGAGTCTGTACATAGTCAAAGCTTTCCTTAATTTTGGGTCAGTCACAGTGGTCAGGTATTCTGCCGCTGTGTACTCTCTGTGTAGGGCCAAATAGCATTCTAGTTTGCTCTGTTTTTTTGTTAATTCTTTCCAGTGTGTCAAGTAATTATCTTTTTGTTTTCTCATGATTTGGTTGGGTCTAATTGTGCTGCTGTCATGGGGCTCTGTAGGGTGTGTTTGTGAACAGAGCCCCAGGACCAGCTTGCTTAGGGGACTCTTCTCCAGGTTCATCTCTCTGTAGGTGATGGCTTTGTTGTGGAAGGTTTGGGAATCGCTTCCTTTTAGGTGGTTATAGAATTTAACTGCTCTTTTCTGGATTTTGATAATTAGTGGGTATCGGCCTAATTCTGCTCTGCATGCATTATTTGGTGTTCTACGTTGTACACTGAGGATATTTTTGCAGAATTCTGCGTGCAGAGTCTCAATTTGGTGTTTGTCCCATTTTGTGAAGTCTTGGTTGGTGAGCGGACCCCAGACCTCACAACCATAAAGGGCAATGGGCTCTATGACTGATTCAAGTATTTTTAGCCAAATCCTAATTGGTATGTTGAAATTTATGTTCCTTTTGATGGCATAGAATGCCCTTCTTGCCTTGTCTCTCAGATCGTTCACAGCTTTGTGGAAGTTACCTGTGGCGCTGATGTTTAGGCCAAGGTATGTATAGTTTTTTGTGTGCTCTAGGGCAACAGTGTCTAGATGGAATTTGTATTTGTG
Organism: Oncorhynchus masou masou; assembly: GCF_036934945.1. Taxonomy (NCBI): domain Eukaryota; kingdom Metazoa; phylum Chordata; class Actinopteri; order Salmoniformes; family Salmonidae; genus Oncorhynchus; species Oncorhynchus masou. Next base: position 84,038,277 of record NC_088243.1, read on the forward strand.
GTCCTGGTTACTGGACCTTTTTGGAACACCATTATTTTGGTCTTACTGAGATTTACTGTCAGGGCCCAGGTCTGACAGAATCTGTGCATAAGATCTAGGTGCTGCTGTAGGCCCTCCTTGGTTGGTGACAGAAGCACCAGATCATCAGCAAACAGCAGACATTTGACTTCAGATTCTAGTAGGGTGAGGCCGGGTGCTGCAGACTTTTCTAGTGCCCGCGCCAGTTCGTTGATATATATGTTGAAGAGGGTGGGGCTTAAGCTGCATCCCTGTCTAACCCCACGACCCTGTGTGAAGAAATGTGTGTGTTTTTTGCCAATTTTAACCGCACACTTGTTGTTTGTGTACATGGATTTTATGATGTCGTATGTTTTACCCCCAACACCACTTTCCAACAGTTTGTATAGCAGACCCTCATGCCAAATTGAGTCGAAGGCTTTTTTGAAATCAACAAAGCATGAGAAGACTTTGCCTTTGTTTTGGTTTGTTTGGTTGTCAATTAGGGTGTGCAGGGTGAATACATGGTCTGTTGTACGGTAATTTGGTAAAAAGCCAATTTGACATTTGCTCAGTACATTGTTTTCATTGAGGAAGTGTACGAGTCTGCTGTTAATGATAATGCAGAGGATTTTCCCAAGGTTACTGTTGACGCATATTCCACGGTAGTTATTGGGGTCAAATTTGTCTCCATTTTTGTGGATTGGGGTGATCAGTCCTTGGTTCCAAATATTGGGGAAGATGCCAGAGCTAAGGATGATGTTAAAGAGTTTTAGTATAGCCAATTGGAATTTGTTGTCTGTATATTTGATCATTTCATTGAGGATACCATCAACACCACAGGCCTTTTTGGGTTGGAGAGTTTTTATTTTGTCCTGTAAATCATTCAATGTTATTGGAGAATCCAGTGGGTTCTGGTAGTCTTTAATAGTTGATTCTAAGATCTGTATTTGATCATGTATATGTTTTTGCTCTTTATTCTTTGTTATAGAGCCAAAAAGATTGGAGAAGTGGTTTACCCATACATCTCCATTTTGGATAGATAATTCTTTGTGTTGTTGTTTGTTTAGTGTTTTCCAATTTTCCCAGAAGTGGTTAGAGTCTATGGATTCTTCAATTACATTGAGCTGATTTCTGACATGCTGTTCCTTCTTTTTCCGTAGTGTATTTCTGTATTGTTTTAGTGATTCACCATAGTGAATCTCTCTCTCCACCCAGCACTCTCTCTCCTCCACATCTCTCTCTCTCTCCTCCACATCTCTCTCTCTCTCTCCACCCAGCTCTCTCTCTCCTCCACATCTCTCTCTCTCTCTCCACCCAGCTCTCTCTCTCCTCCACATCTCTCTCTCTCCACCCAGCTCTCTCTCTCTCTCTCCACCCAGCACTCTCTCTCTCTCTCCACCCAGCACTCTCTCTCCTCCACATTTCTCTCTCTCTCTCCACCCAGCACTCTCTCTCCTCCACATTTCTCTCTCTCTCTCCACCCAGCTCTCTCTCTCCTCCACATCTCTCTCTCTCCACCCAGCTCTCTCTCTCTCTCTCCACCCAGCACTCTCTCTCCTCCACATTTCTCTCTCTCTCTCTCCACCCAGCACTCTCTCTCCTCCACATCTCTCTCTCTCTCTCAACCCAGCTCTCTCTCTCCCCCACATCTTTCTCTCTCTCCACCCAGCTCTCTCTCTCATCCACATCTCTCTCTCTCTCAATTCGATTCAATTCAAGTGTTTTATTGGCATGGGAACCATGTGTTAACATTGCCAAAGCAAGTGAGGTAGATAATATATACAGTGAATATATAAAGTGAAATAAACAATACAAATTAACAGTAAACATCACACATACAGAAGTTTCAAAACAATAAAGACAATACAAATGTCATATATATATATATATATATACAGTATTTTAACAATGTACAAATGGTAAAGGACACAAGGGAAAATAAATAAGCATAAATATGGGCTGTATTTACAATGGTGTTTGTTCTTCACTGGTTGCCCTTTTCCTGTGGCAACAGGTCACAAATCTTGCTGCTGTGATGGCACACTGTGAAATTTCACCCAATAGATATGGGAGTTCATCAAAATTGGATTTGTTTTCAAATTCTTTGTGGATCTGTGTAATGTGAGGGAAATATGTCTCTCTAAAATGGTCATCCGTTGGAGAGGAGGTTAGGAAGTGCAGCTCAGTTTCCACCTCATTTTGTTTGTGGGCAGTGAGCACATAGCCTGTCTTCTCTTGAGAGCCATGTCTGTATACGGCGGCCTTTCTCAATAGCTCTCTCTCTCTCTCTCTCTCTCTCTCTCTCTCTCTCTCTCTCTCTCTCTCTCTCCTCGCTCTCTCTCTCTCTCTCTGCATTTCTGCACAGAATAATAAAATAAGGCAAAACGGAGGAGGAAGGAATTGGGGATGGTTGTTTAACCCCGAAGGCATTACTTTAAGAATCCCCTGTCTCTCTCTCTCCTTCTGTCTCTCTCTCTCTCCTTCTGTCTCTCTCTCTCTCTCTCCGTGGTTAGGTATGGAGAGTCCAGCACCTCGTTTCATCTTATTAGCGCCATCACTGAGACGGAGCTGCCTCTCTGAATTATAATGCTGAAAAGAGTAGCAAGAGAGAGGGATGGAGAGAAGGGGGGAGAAATTAGGGTCGATGGAGAAAGTGAGTGAGCAGAGAGAGCAAGAAAGAGAAAGTGAGATAAAGAAGATGGAAGGAAGAGAGAAATAGAGCAGAGAAATAGAAAGAGCAAAGGGAGAGAAATAGCTGTGAGAGAGAGAGATAAAGCGAGAGAGAAAGAAACAGTAGAGAGAGATTTAATGTTGTTTCACAAAGTCAGAGCACATCAACACTTCATTAGCCTGCTCCTTCTCCTACAATTATATGTATGTGAGGACACTTTGCATTTCTGAAGTCTCCCCTGCAGGCAGCTTACAGATGGGACTTGTTTAATTAACAGCAATACTACATAGCTACAGCTAGAGCTACTGCGAACAGCTATGGCTAAAGCTAGAATAGAATATAGCTAACACTACCACCACCGCTACAGAGCAGCATATAGCTAACACTACTCCTACCACTACAGAGCAGCATATAGCTAACACTACTTATACCACTACAGAGCAGCATATAGCTAACACTACTCCTACCACTACAGAGCAACATATAGCTAACACTACTCCTACCACTACAGAGCAGCATAGAGCTAACACTACTTCTGCCACTAGCGCTACAGAGCAGCATATAGCTAACACTACTCCTGCCACTACAGAGCAGCATATAGCTAACAGTACCACTACCACTCCAGAGCAACATATAGCTAACAGTACCTCTACCACTACAGAGCAGCATATAGCTAACACTACTTCTACCACTACAGAGCAGCATATAGCTAACACTACTCCTGCCACTACAGAGCAGCATATAGCTAACAGTACCACTACCACTCCAGAGCAACATATAGCTAACAGTACCTCTACCACTACAGAGCAGCATATAGCTAAAACTACTTCTGCCACTAGCGCTACAGAGCAGCATATAGCTAACACTACTTCTACCACTACAGAGCAGCATAAAGCTAACACTACTTCTACCACTACAGAGTAGCATATAGCTAACACTACTCCTACCACTACAGAGCAGCATATAGCTAACACTACTTCTGCCACTACAGAGCAGCATATAGCTAACACTACCACTACCACTACATAGCAGCATAAAGCTAACACTACTTCTACCACTACAGAGCAGCATATAGCTAACACTACTTCTACCACTACAGAGCAGCATATAGCTAACACTACTCCTACCACTACAGAGCAGCATATAGCTAACACTACTCCTACCACTACAGAGCAACATATAGCTAACACTACTCCTACCACTACAGAGCAGCATATAGCTAACACTACCTCTACCACTACAGAGCAACATATAGCTAACACTACTTCTGCCACTAGCGCTACAGAGCAGCATATAGCTAACACTACTCCTACCACTACAGAGTAGCATATAGCTAACACTACTTCTACCACTACAGAGTAGCATATAGCTAACACTACTTCTACCACTACAGAGCAGCATAGAGCTAACACTACTTCTGCCACTAGCGCTACAGAGTAGCATATAGCTAACACTACTTCTACCACTACAGAGCAGCATATAGCTAACACTACTTCTACCACTACAGAGCAGCATATAGCTAACACTACTCCTACCACTACAGAGCAACATATAGCTAACACTACTCCTACCACTACAGAGCAGCATATAGCTAACACTACCTCTACCACTACAGAGCAACATATAGCTAACACTACTTCTGCCACTAGCGCTACAGAGCAGCATATAGCTAACACTACTCCTACCACTACAGAGTAGCATATAGCTAACACTACTCCTACCACTACAGAGTAGCATATAGCTAACACTACTTCTACCACTACAGAGCAGCATATAGCTAACACTACTTCTGCCACTAGCGCTACAGAGCAGCATATAGCTAACACTACTTCTACCACTACAGAGCAGCATATAGCTAACAGTACCACTACCACTCCAGAGCAACATATAGCTAACAGTACCTCTACCACTACAGAGCAGCATATAGCTAACACTACTTCTGCCACTAGCGCTACAGAGTAGCATATAGCTAACACTACTTCTACCACTACAGAGCAGCATATAGCTAACACTACTTCTGCCACTAGCGCTACAGAGCAGCATATAGCTAACACTACTTCTACCACTACAGAGCAGCATATAGCTAACAGTACCACTACCACTCCAGAGCAACATATAGCTAACAGTACCTCTACCACTACAGAGCAGCATATAGCTAACACTACTTCTGCCACTAGCGCTACAGAGCAGCATATAGCAAAACTACTTCTACCACTACAGAGCAGCATATAGCTAACACTACTCCTACCACTACAGAGCAGCATATAGCTAACACTACCTCTACCACTACAGAGCAGCATATAGCTAACACTACTTCTACCACCACCACCACAGAGCAACATATAGCTAACACTACTCCTACCACTACAGAGTAGCATATAGCTAACACTACTTCTACCACTACAGAGTAGCATATAGCTAACACTACTTCTACCACTACAGAGCAGCATAGAGCTAACACTACTTCTGCCACTAGCGCTACAGAGTAGCATATAGCTAACACTACTTCTACCACTACAGAGCAGCATATAGCTAACACTACTTCTACCACTACAGAGCAGCATATAGCTAACACTACTCCTACCACTACAGAGCAACATATAGCTAACACTACTCCTACCACTACAGAGCAGCATATAGCTAACACTACCTCTACCACTACAGAGCAACATATAGCTAACACTACTTCTGCCACTAGCGCTACAGAGCAGCATATAGCTAACACTACTCCTACCATGAAGAAGTAGCATATAGCTAACACTACTTCTACCACTACAGAGCAGCATATAGCTAACACTACTTCTGCCACTAGCGCTACAGAGCAGCATATAGCTAACACTACTTCTGCCACTACAGAGCAGCATATAGCTAACAGTACCACTACCACTCCAGAGCAACATATAGCTAACAGTACCTCTACCACTACAGAGCAGCATATAGCTAACACTACTTCTGCCACTAGCGCTACAGAGTAGCATATAGATAACACTACTTCTACCACTACAGAGCAGCATATAGCTAACACTACTTCTGCCACTAGCGCTACAGAGCAGCATATAGCTAACACTACTTCTACCACTACAGAGCAGCATATAGCTAACACTACTTCTACCACTACAGAGCAGCATATAGCTAACACTACTTCTACCACTACAGAGCAGCATATAGCTAACACTACTCCTACCACTACAGAGCAACATATAGCTAACACTACTCCTACCACTACAGAGCAGCATATAGCTAACACTACCTCTACCACTACAGAGCAACATATAGCTAACACTACTTCTGCCACTAGCGCTACAGAGCAGCATATAGCTAACACTACTCCTACCACTACAGAGTAGCATATAGCTAACACTACTCCTACCACTACAGAGTAGCATATAGCTAACACTACTTCTACCACTACAGAGCAGCATATAGCTAACACTACTTCTGCCACTAGCTACAGAGCAGCATATAGCTAACACTACTTCTACCACTACAGAGCAGCATATAGCTAACAGTACCACTACCACTCCAGAGCAACATATAGCTAACAGTACCTCTACCACTACAGAGCAGCATATAGCTAACACTACTTCTGCCACTAGCGCTACAGAGTAGCATATAGCTAACACTACTTCTACCACTACAGAGCAGCATATAGCTAACACTACTTCTGCCACTAGCGCTACAGAGCAGCATATAGCTAACACTACTTCTACCACTACAGAGCAGCATATAGCTAACAGTACCACTACCACTCCAGAGCAACATATAGCTAACAGTACCTCTACCACTACAGAGCAGCATATAGCTAACACTACTTCTGCCACTAGCGCTACAGAGCAGCATATAGCAAAACTACTTCTACCACTACAGAGCAGCATATAGCTAACACTACTCCTACCACTACAGAGCAGCATATAGCTAACACTACCTCTACCACTACAGAGCAGCATATAGCTAACACTACTTCTGCCACTAGCGCTACAGAGCAGCATATAGCAAAACTACTTCTACCACTACAGAGCAGCATATAGCTAACACTACTCCTACCACTACAGAGCAGCATATAGCTAACACTACTTCTACCACTACAGAGCAGCATAAAGCTAACACTACTTCTACCACTACAGAGTAGCATATAGCTAACACTACTCCTACCACTACAGAGCAGCATATAGCTAACACTACTTCTGCCACTACAGAGCAGCATATAGCTAACACTACCACTACCACTACATAGCAGCATAAAGCTAACACTACTTCTACCACTACAGAGCAGCATATAGCTAACACTACTTCTACCACTACAGAGCAGCATATAGCTAACACTACTCCTACCACTACAGAGCAGCATATAGCTAACACTACTCCTACCACTACAGAGCAACATATAGCTAACACTACTCCTACCACTACAGAGCAGCATATAGCTAACACTACCTCTACCACTACAGAGCAACATATAGCTAACACTACTTCTGCCACTAGCTACAGAGCAGCATATAGCTAACACTACTCCTACCACTACAGAGTAGCATATAGCTAACACTACTTCTACCACTACAGAGTAGCATATAGCTAACACTACTTCTACCACTACAGAGCAGCATAGAGCTAACACTACTTCTGCCACTAGCGCTACAGAGTAGCATATAGCTAACACTACTTCTACCACTACAGAGCAGCATATAGCTAACACTACTTCTACCACTACAGAGCAGCATATAGCTAACACTACTCCTACCACTACAGAGCAACATATAGCTAACACTACTCCTACCACTACAGAGCAGCATATAGCTAACACTACCTCTACCACTACAGAGCAACATATAGCTAACACTACTTCTGCCACTAGCGCTACAGAGCAGCATATAGCTAACACTACTCCTACCACTACAGAGTAGCATATAGCTAACACTACTCCTACCACTACAGAGTAGCATATAGCTAACACTACTTCTACCACTACAGAGCAGCATATAGCTAACACTACTTCTGCCACTAGCGCTACAGAGCAGCATATAGCTAACACTACTTCTACCACTACAGAGCAGCATATAGCTAACAGTACCACTACCACTCCAGAGCAACATATAGCTAACAGTACCTCTACCACTACAGAGCAGCATATAGCTAACACTACTTCTGCCACTAGCGCTACAGAGTAGCATATAGCTAACACTACTTCTACCACTACAGAGCAGCATATAGCTAACACTACTTCTGCCACTAGCGCTACAGAGCAGCATATAGCTAACACTACTTCTACCACTACAGAGCAGCATATAGCTAACAGTACCACTACCACTCCAGAGCAACATATAGCTAACAGTACCTCTACCACTACAGAGCAGCATATAGCTAACACTACTTCTGCCACTAGCGCTACAGAGCAGCATATAGCAAAACTACTTCTACCACTACAGAGCAGCATATAGCTAACACTACTCCTACCACTACAGAGCAGCATATAGCTAACACTACCTCTACCACTACAGAGCAGCATATAGCTAACACTACTTCTACCACCACCACCACAGAGCAACATATAGCTAACACTACTCCTACCACTACAGAGTAGCATATAGCTAACACTACTTCTACCACTACAGAGTAGCATATAGCTAACACTACTTCTACCACTACAGAGCAGCATAGAGCTAACACTACTTCTGCCACTAGCGCTACAGAGTAGCATATAGCTAACACTACTTCTACCACTACAGAGCAGCATATAGCTAACACTACTTCTACCACTACAGAGCAGCATATAGCTAACACTACTCCTACCACTACAGAGCAACATATAGCTAACACTACTCCTACCACTACAGAGCAGCATATAGCTAACACTACCTCTACCACTACAGAGCAACATATAGCTAACACTACTTCTGCCACTAGCGCTACAGAGCAGCATATAGCTAACACTACTCCTACCACTACAGAGTAGCATATAGCTAACACTACTCCTACCACTACAGAGTAGCATATAGCTAACACTACTTCTACCACTACAGAGCAGCATATAGCTAACACTACTTCTGCCACTAGCGCTACAGAGCAGCATATAGCTAACACTACTTCTACCACTACAGAGCAGCATATAGCTAACAGTACCACTACCACTCCAGAGCAACATATAGCTAACAGTACCTCTACCACTACAGAGCAGCATATAGCTAACACTACTTCTGCCACTAGCGCTACAGAGTAGCATATAGATAACACTACTTCTACCACTACAGAGCAGCATATAGCTAACACTACTTCTGCCACTAGCGCTACAGAGCAGCATATAGCTAACACTACTTCTACCACTACAGAGCAGCATATAGCTAACACTACTTCTACCACTACAGAGCAGCATATAGCTAACACTACTTCTACCACTACAGAGCAGCATATAGCTAACACTACTCCTACCACTACAGAGCAACATATAGCTAACACTACTCCTACCACTACAGAGCAGCATATAGCTAACACTACCTCTACCACTACAGAGCAACATATAGCTAACACTACTTCTGCCACTAGCGCTACAGAGCAGCATATAGCTAACACTACTCCTACCACTACAGAGTAGCATATAGCTAACACTACTCCTACCACTACAGAGTAGCATATAGCTAACACTACTTCTACCACTACAGAGCAGCATATAGCTAACACTACTTCTGCCACTAGCGCTACAGAGCAGCATATAGCTAACACTACTTCTACCACTACAGAGCAGCATATAGCTAACAGTACCACTACCACTCCAGAGCAACATATAGCTAACAGTACCTCTACCACTACAGAGCAGCATATAGCTAACACTACTTCTTCCACTAGCGCTACAGAGTAGCATATAGCTAACACTACTTCTACCACTATAGAGCAGCATATAGCTAACACTACTTCTGCCACTAGCGCTACAGAGCAGCATATAGCTAACACTACTTCTACCACTACAGAGCAGCATATAGCTAACAGTACCACTACCACTCCAGAGCAACATATAGCTAACAGTACCTCTACCACTACAGAGCAGCATATAGCTAACACTACTTCTGCCACTAGCGCTACAGAGCAGCATATAGCTAACACTACTTCTACCACTACAGAGCAGCATATAGCTAACAGTACCACTACCACTCCAGAGCAACATATAGCTAACAGTACCTCTACCACTACAGAGCAGCATATAGCTAACACTACTTCTTCCACTAGCGCTACAGAGTAGCATATAGCTAACACTACTTCTACCACTATAGAGCAGCATATAGCTAACACTACTTCTGCCACTAGCGCTACAGAGCAGCATATAGCTAACACTACTTCTACCACTACAGAGCAGCATATAGCTAACAGTACCACTACCACTCCAGAGCAACATATAGCTAACAGTACCTCTACCACTACAGAGCAGCATATAGCTAACACTACTTCTGCCACTAGCGCTACAGAGCAGCATATAGCAAAACTACTTCTACCACTACAGAGCAGCATATAGCTAACACTACTCCTACCACTACAGAGCAGCATATAGCTAACACTACCTCTACCACTACAGAGCAGCATATAGCTAACACTACTTCTGCCACTAGCGCTACAGAGCAGCATATAGCAAAACTACCTCTACCACTACAGAGCAGCATATAGCTAACACTACCTCTACATAGCAGCATATAGCTAACACTACCTCTACCACTACAGAGCAGCATATAGCTAACACTACTCCTACCACTACAGAGCAGCATATAGCTAACACTACTTCTACCACCACCACGACAGAGCAGCATATAGCTA